>NW_028281059.1:1037500-1249294 GCF_059751285.1 Brachycentrus maculatus | reverse complement strand
ATGATTTTCATAAAAAAAATATACGATACAATTATCTGGATATCAAACACACACACACACACAAATATATACAAAAATTTCGAGATTTATCATGTTTACGACACGTGTTACGCTTACCAGCGGTCACTTATGAACACGTGTCAAGTCACCGAGTGCCAAAAACAAACTGAATTCATAGAAATTTTATGTAAAATTGTAACATAATTTTAAAATTAAAAAAAAAGTTCGTTATTCTGAGATCGGCTTCGCTACATAGAATTATGGTTCAGTACATTTTATTTGGAAGTTTACCGGGGACGAATTAGAGATTCGTTATTCTGGAAATTTCGTTACTTCGGTATTCGCTTCAGCGAGATTTGATCTGTAAATGGTTAATGTGTAAAATTAAACAAAAATACTTAAAAAGATATTTTACCTAGTCAAAAATGTACAAATACGTAAATATTTAAATATTGTATATATGTAATGCTTTTTGTGCTGACAAAAAAAGATACATGTATGTAAATAAGCATGCAGACAAAAACAATCCCTACGTTCTTATCATAATCCTACGTTTTTTTTACGAGTGGAGGTTATTTTTACTTGAAAAGAAAAAAAAAACTGTTCATAACTGAAGACGACTTACTTCTTACGATACCTTGTAAAATGCATGGATATACCCTTGGTATGAGCTTCAAAATAACATTAAAACACAAGTTAATGGACGTAGGATATTGTAAATAGTTCAAAATTCGTGATAGGTTAATAATGTTTCCTTATATATTTACAGTCATAAAACCTGTCCACCAGTAACTTATACTAAAAAACTAAAAAAAGTCTGTAAAGATCGTGAAATTTTATCCATTATTATACAACCGGCGTGTTAAAATGTTCCATCAACTAAACAAACATTGAAATTGGCGAAACACATTTTGATCCTTAACAATACCTAGATGAATTAAAATAACGGTGTTTGGATCGAAAAGGTTACAAATCTGGCATTGTTTTTTGGGCGGTTTTGGCCGAGAATAAAGGCAGAATGAATTGCTAAAATAAAAAATAAGTAGTTAAATGAAAAAGTTTCAAGGAATTTTCTCGCATCTTTTGTACGTTTTTGAATAGTCACCGCGCAACTTAAAAAGTCATTTTGCTAAGGGTGAAGTTTTACACCTCTTTGATTATTTATTTCATCCGATCAAAAGCTTTTTATATTCAGGTAGATAAAAACGTGAGCCCAAAGTCAATGCGATTATCTTTAAAAGCTCAAAAAAATATTAATATGTAGGATGTGTGTTTATGTAGTCACGTATATTTTTAAATAAATGTACCCATCGAAAATTAATATGAAAACATTTTTTAAAATATGCATGTACTTGTTTGAATGTAAACAAATACTTTTTTTTAACAATATCTGGTCAGCTCATATAAATCCATTTATGGTTTATAATTCTAACTCTAGGATTTAAAGTGCGTATCTTTAATCTTGATGAATTACGAGTGTATAATTCCGAGTGCCCTAGTCATTGCTGGTGTTCTAATTTTCCTTTTATTACACAATACTCTTTGTCAATATTTCCTCCATTGTCAAAACAATAACATATGTAAAATTAATATAAAAACACAAAAAAATATATTTTCATCAACTGTAACATCTATTTACTGTTGCAGTAACATATTTTCATTTTTTACTTTAATTATACTTGGTAAATACCACTTTTATTTAAAATCGTGATTCGATGCATTCAACATTCAAACACCGGTGTTTGATAACGATGCTAAATGCATCGAAACACGTGTCGTAATAGATTTTAAGATAAAGTGGCATTTACCAAGTAAAATTCAATAATAAACCAAGTTGAAACATTATTTAAAAAACAAACACTATTTGCATTGAAATTAAAATACGAGCGTATATAAATGGTTATATCATCAAAAAAATATTGTGTGGTATTTTTACATTATTTAAAATATACATCGATTGATCATGGAAAAATACCAAGGGTTTGTTTGCTTGTACTCTGATATACGATAAATCATGTCAATTTAAAAATAACAATTAACCATCGAATAAAGTTTTGGTGATAGTAATTTTAGTGGTTAACAAGTATCGAATATCTCGAAATTGATTATCGCGCCGACATGTCATTAATTAAAATGCGGAAGCGATTATCGTCGTACACCATGCTCTTCAATTATCGATCAGAGTCCCAGTCCTGGCCTTCCATCTAAGGGTGGGGAATTTCGTGATGGAACGACATTCCCAAACAACCCGATTGATGAGAGAAAGGGCTCCTGATGAGGGCCAGACCATATATGGATATTATTAAATTGATCAAAATAACTAGTTGCGCGGAAAAAATCGAACACGTTATTTCACGTTTTTCAATATTTACACGTAGAGTACAAGTCAATTTATATAATAGGCTCGATCGAATCGTAACTTGTTAGCGAAGAAAGTAAACACTCTTGAGTATTTGTTATTGTATTTTAATGGGATCAAATTATTGTGAAACACATAAATCTTTGTTCACGAATTTTTAAACTTCTCTTAACCCTTTGACTGACGAATTTGAATAAGATTTCATCCAAAAAAGGGTGGGTTTTTTGTTTCAAATATGTCATCATATTAAGATATGTAATATCCTCATCTTGACATATGTAGAGCGGACACCGTAGTTACAAAAAACGCGCTCAGAGTATCAGAAATGAAGACTCTAAGAAGCATATCTGGCAATAGAAGAAAAAGAATATACATTTTGAGATGTCAAAAAATAATAAGAAAAATAACTCCTAGATTTGGAGATAATCCAAGTTTGTGAACAACTATTTGGACACACGTCAAAATTACGTAATTAAATTATATAGTCAAATTATAAGTTAAAGCAATAAATTTTAAATTGATATTTTCTAGCGTTTCTCATGTATGTGATTATAATCCAGGATTCGGACCTCACATACTAATAAAAGAGTTTCTGCTCAATAAAAAGCTTCTTTTCTTCTTACAAATAGATGTCTCTAGTGAAGTTCTGGTGATTCAAGAACAAGGTTTCTAAATTGGTTCATATATATAGAACTTCAAATAATTTGAGTAGTGTGGTTGTCAATCATGGGTAGAATTCGTGAATATTACACGTGTGAAAAGTGATCACTTAAACCAGCCTATGATGGTAGTAAGCCCCGTAAATGCCCAGACTTCCATATTCTTCTTCACCTATTTTGGGATGTTAAAAAATAATACGATTCTGATATTATTTTCAAAACGCAACACTTGTATACTGGAAGCAATTATGCACGCAAATATTTTTACTTACGAGTATACATATCAATGTGGATAAATATATATTTTTTTTACAAGAATGCCCTTGAAAAATCCGCTATCTGGATAATCTTACTAGACGATCCCGGATGACTTTATTTCCATACGAATGCGCACTGAAGAAGTGTTGATAGTAAGTAACTTATCCGATTTATTCTAAGATAACCGATTAATTAAATTAACTCGTTTGAGCAGCTCGTCTCCGCGATCAGTACTATAATAAAGTGATAAAATCCGCTGACTTAAGTTATCTGCACTTAATCGGATAAAGACTACTGAAAGAGATTTACTTAGCTATTAAAATATTCTCGAACTTAAATACGAAGAGTTTTCCTTAAATACATGTTTAAAACATAAATGCCTGGCAAGGTCTACTTTGAATTGGTATCGTAGGATTTTTATCGTAGAACTTAAATTACACTTGTGCTTTATATATTAAATTTACAAGCAATGTTTTGGATACGTAACTTATATCGTTAGATATTATATCGTTCGCCTTAATAGCGTGGCGATGAGTGCGTTAGTCTATAATCCTGGAGGTCCCTGGTTCATTTCCTTGGAGGATCAAAATAAATCGAAATGACTTATATTATTTATTGATTCGGCATTTACTTTGTGGAATGATACGTTGTTTATTTAAAAAAAATAAAAACTTGTATAAAACCACTTAATGAGTTTTATTTCATAACACATGACTAATTTCGAAAACTACAAATTTTTTCATCTACACCTGAAAAGTAAAACTAAAATAAACGAAAAAAAAAATAAAAACAAAATTACTAATGATATACTCTAAGATATATATATATATATATATATATATATATATATATATATATATATATATTTATATATATATATATATATATATATATATATATATATATATATATATATATATATATATATATATATATATATATATATATATATATTTATATATATATATATATATATATATATATATATATAATATATATATATATATATATATATATATATATATATATATATATATATATATATATATATATATATATGTATATATATATAAATATATGTATATATATATAAATATATATATATACATATATATATATATATATATATATATATATATATATATATATATATATATATATATATATATATATATATATATATATATATATATATATATATATATATATATATATATATATATATATATATATATATATTTATATATATACATATATATATATATATATATATATATATATATATATATATATATATATATATATATATAATATATATATATATATATATATATATATATATATATATATATATATATATATATATGTATATATATATATATATATATATATATATATATGTATATATATATACAAACAAAAGCATTACAATCTTAATTTTTTATAAATCGGGCGTGGAAAGACGTGTTACCTCTTCGGCGGTTGGCCGGCGAATGAGATCTGTCTTTGCGAATATCCCCTTTTAAGCGAACCGACTAAAGCTCGTGCCTCTTGTAAATGTACAAGACATTTTGTTTAACCGTCCCTTAAATTGCTTTGTCTCTGTAAGACCTCAATGATGTTTTTTGAAATCTAAATTAAAACCATTAAAACGTGAAATCTCAACGTGAAACTTCGGCTGTAAAAGTAAGTGTCTAATTTATTTAAATGGGTTGGGGAGTGCTTTTGAGTAATACTCAAATCTAATTAGCATTATTTTAACTGTTGGTAATTTCTTTTTAAATTATTTTTGGAGAGTATTTCACACGAAACTAATTCCATTTGGGGCACTTAAATTGATTTTTTTATTGCAGACCTGCCTGGTTAGTGAATATATTTCAAAGACTTCAAGTTCACACTAAAATTAAGAAATCAACATCCTAATTTAGCCAATTTTATTCTCACCACTAATATGCAAAGGCTAATAGCCGCAAGTTAAAAACAGTAGTGTTGAGAAAAACGAGTTAACTAAAACTGATGCTTTTTGCCAAAACATGTATCAAATTCATAAAATTTTGCGGCTATTTGGATAGTGAATATCTCGGTAAAGGAAAGAGATAGAGCAGAATCTGTGATTGTATACGATAGAGGCCAGTTGTAAAAATACTTTAAGCCTTGTTAAGTCAAACAACCGCAATTTGAGTTACGGCTAGTTGCCTTTACGCATTAGACCAGTACCACATACATTGAAAACCTACTATTTGAATATTGAAAATAAAAAATAAAACAGAATATTTTTTTAAAAGTTAGTTTAAATAATAAAATACACGGGTCAAAATAAGTACAAATGATTTTTAACTCTTATTATTATTTATAATCGGCTTAAGCGTCCAAAGGAGAAAACAATTCGCTCATAATAGTGTACACACATTCTCAGTGTTATTTGATGAATTGATTTATGCAAATCGTCAACTGATATAGATGTATTACATTCAATACGGAGGTTAGAGGTCAAAATAAAATATGGAACAAAGACATTTGCCTTTGTTCCAGGCAAAATGCCTTTGTCCGATATTCATCAAAATTCTAAGAGGAATGGGTAAATGATTAAGAGTTCGTGCTATAAGAATTGTAAAATAGTTTATATTTTTAATATTTTTTTCTCTTTCTTGCTGTGTGTATATTAAGTTAAAATGGATAAAAATAATAAAAATGTATGTAGCTTGGTGGGTCTCTGCAAAAAATATTTTGAACATGTTTATAATTGTTCTTTAAATAATTGTATAGAATTTATGTAAATAAAAAAAATAAAAAAATAAAAATTATTACGTCGTTTACAATTTTTCGCACACGATGCCTTAAAACATGAATCTATAAATAAAATAAACGGTTGTTTTAACTTAACAATAAAAAATAATAATAAAATTTAGGAGATTTTAAATCATATTTTTAAATCATATTTTTAAATAATATTTTTAAATCACATTTTCATATGGTGTACGGAGTGTGTGAAAGTTTTTGGTAAGGGAATGTAATTAACTATGAGTATTTTAATGTTTTTTTATTATTTTTATGTTTTAAAATTTAATAAACCCTGATGTAACAAGGTTCTTGTCGAAACCGGTTGGTTAAAGTGTACTTAAAAAAAGTGGTTAAAACAAAGTTGTTTAATTTTATAAAGTTTATAAAATGTGCCACAAAGTATTTGTGAAAAACATTCAAGAAACGGCTGTTTTCTTTGTACATTTTCTCATACCGCGCAGTTTAAAGGTTAACTCTTCCGATTTCGGAGGCGCACTAATTCACGATACGGCTTCCTACATATGTAGTTATTGCTTGTTTCGGCACGAGAATTGCCGTAAAAATGCAACCACACGTTAATGAGATAATTAAAAAAGGCATCGTGTGTGGGAGCGCACAACATAGCAAATCCCGCATCAGTATTGAAATGGTTACTGCATTATGTATTTATGCAATAGGTTTGGCGTTCAATTTATCGTACGGTAATTATTCGAGTTGTAAACACATGAATTGTTTTCTTAAATATAACGTTTATTATTTGCCTAAAATTTATTCAAACATTTTATCCGCCTTGATAGTGTAGAAGTTAGCGCGTTTGACTACCGCGTTGAAGGTCTCGGTTCGGGTTTCAAGGGGGTCAAGATAAATATAAGTGATTCTTTACGTATTTATATTTTTTATAAAGTCATGGACTGGTACCTAAAATGAACAAGTAATTAACGATAAGCGTGAAATTTTCGGCTATGCGATGCAGTGCCTCATTAGTATTTGGTGAGGATTGGGGATAAGGATTTAGGATTACAAGTTTATTTTTAAACGAATTAGTCTTATAAATTCATCGGTATTTCACACAATATCTTCTATTTTTGTTATCTGCAAATTCTACTCGATTTCCTATTACACATCAAATTAATATTTTAAGTCCTGAGCTTCATCGTTAATGTTATTTTTATCCCATCTAAATAATTCTATATCGCAGGACTGCTCACTTAACGTAATGTATTTATCGATTATGTTATTACCGCATCAATCCAATTGGGTGATCTTTGTACCATGTAGGTAAGAAAATAGATCTAAGAATGATACGGAATAAGGTGTTATATCCAAAATTTTCGTCAGATACTAAACAATATAAAATTCTGACATTGCTTCTAATAAACTAGGTTTGTATGACCAACGAATCATTAATTTTACAGAAAAAAAAATGCATTATGATTTTTTTAAGGTTATAAGCTATCAGGTTAAAAATATTGCTTTAAAAAAAAACTATGATAGTAAAATATTTTTTTCTCGAAAAAATTATCTATTTGAAAATAATGAAAAAATTAACATTGACAAGTCTTTCTGCTAAAATAAAGAAAAAATAAATAGAGTTTAATTTCTCGCCTTCTTAGTAATAAACATACTCTGACGATCCGCCAACTCTCCAAGTTAATTCTTTAAGCACCTCCGTCGCACCAACATCGAAGCGAGCTTCCTAGTCATAGTTTGAGAACCGAATCATTTAACTTAATTTAGATAGTTAATAACGCGTTATCTGTGCGTATTGGAGAAGTAAAGATGTGTGAATAAGTGAACCAATTATATTATTATTCCGGAATCAGCTCCCATTTTCTTTCAGATGTGGTCCGAAAAGCGAGGCAGGTGTAGTGTACGGGAGCAGATGTAAAAGCGGTCTCAGCGCACCGTTATGCGTTATGTGGAATTAAAGGAACATTTCCACGAGACGCGTGCGTTTAATTAAAATATCAAATAATCAATAAATTATTACGCATTTAGAAAGTACCTACATACGGAAAGATTCTACTAACAAACTCGCATGCTACACATTCCACAGATAGCTGTTATTTTTCATGTGTTGTGACGATATATTAAGTCACTTTTTTTCTCACTAAAAACACCTGTAGAAAGGTGTTGAAAAAATTGTAAGCATTCAATTTTATTAACACTTTTTTCAGTTCAATCCAATTAAATACTAAAAATTTGCTTTTATTATAATAAATAAAACAATATGTTGTGTTTGCAAAAGTGAAAAGGATATCTAATACAACTAAAGATTTTTTTATTAGCGAACATATAAGACATGGTCAATGTTTTAATTTTCATGAAATATGATTTAAAAGTGTATTTACTTTCGATTTTTTTATTTAACGGATAATGTTTTTTTAAGGTTGTGGAATTTCTGATATATATGATCCTGTAAAAATAGTCCTGAATCAGTCAAATTAATTAACAAATAAATGGTAAAGCATATTTATCTCACATGTTAAAACATTGAATTCAATTTTTATTTTGAAACATTTTCTATCTCGTTCTCAAACTCATACATATGTTCTGGTAATCTTTGGGATTTGTTTTACCATTAAATAAATTTATTTATAATCATTTTTTAGTGAAAATAATAAATAAAAATGTCTAGATATAACATCACTTTACTTTCGTTTGAAAGTAGTCTATCGTAAGGACTTTATGATAATTCAAACGGATGAGTTAAATCAATATTTCGGATAATTTTGCAGCCATACTGAATCAACAAATATCGTATATGAAGACTTACATATATAGATATATCTGAATATTGAAGAGGTCTTTCAAATTTGACGAATTAAAAAATACTAGAGAATAATAAAAATATGTTTTACAGAAAATTATACTGACAATTAGACGCCTTTTTGTGCATCGTTTTGTGATCTCTAATCAGTTTTCTCGAATTTTTATTAGATTTTTGCCTATTATTGAATGAATTTTGAACCACTTTTTTTGTTATTCTAACAAATGATGAATTGATTCGATGCATAAATAATATGTTGATTACATTTTTTCACATTTATTCATATAAAAATGCAATGATAATCATATTTCATATAGTACGGTAAGGATGGATGATGGCGGTTTTTATAAAATTGCGTAATATTTTTACTGTATATATGTTCAACGCTGTATACAATGAAGATATGTGGTCAAATTATAAGTATTGTTTCATCAAAAGATTGTGGTTGTAGCAATTTAGAATATGTTTAAGTATTTTGTGGGATTTAGTCGCTGATTTCTTAGTTTTGTCTCGCTTAGAGGTTTCCGACGGCTCCGCGCTTTCGCGCTTTTGTGGGTAAAAATCTAGTTCAAATTAGATCTACCCGTGTCTTTGGTTACCGTTAGGTTTGTAAAAACCAACAAACGGTAGATTGGGACGATTACAAAGGAATTATTGATTCAAAGTGCTGAAAGAAGTCCCTTCATAATATTCCCACCCACGCAAACTGAATCCGCCCGCACATGTCGTGATAGCAAATTCATCCGTCTGATGTCTATTACTTGTTTGCATTCATTTTTTTGTCAAATAATAACATCTAACGGTTATTTCTGAGCAGCCAGAGGTGGTTAATGTATAGATCATAATGCTGGATTAATCCTAGAGAATTAAAACGGCGCGTACCCCGGATATCTTTTGTTGAAATTGGTGAGCGCGATCCAAAAATCAATTGAATTCAGAGCAAGTACAGTTAGATTTTTTGATAATTTGTTACAGTTATGAGAGAGGAAGTACATATTCATAGGAAGGATCCAATTCATTTCAAAATTCAATGGTTAACACCATAAATATTTCCCGTTTTTACTTGCCACCTGAAACACTTATAAAAAAAACCGAAAATCAAATGGGACGATTTGCTAAAAATTTCATCTTCATCTAAAAGAACCCCTCTTACACCAAAAGTACTGAACAAATGCAATTTGTTTTACCTTAAACTTGCAGTATCTGAGTTTTTTTTACTAATATGTGCTCTCTAGCTAGATTTTCTCCGCGACATAAAAAATATTTTGCGTCACTCTGATAATAATATCATGTAAAAATTAACATGATTTTATATGTATTCAACTTATACTAATAACTGAAGGTAAGCATGATTGATCTCATCAATATAAAGGAATTTATGATTGAGATAATACTTTATCGTACACTGTCCTCTGCACCATTAAGTGCGGATTTGAAAGGAAGGATACCTATGAGTTATAATCATACTCACGTTTTGTTGGAAACTGATTTTTAATTCACATATTTTTTAATCTTTTGGTCAATCCAATGTAACGTGAGTGAAATGATTTTTTTATCGCGGTGATGTATTTTAATAAAGTTATTTATTTAAACTGTTTTTTACTGATATTCACATAGTTATTAAAGCCAGTTATTACTACTGAAAAAACAGAGCATTCTCCATTCATTCATTCATTCCCCTTATTTAAGGGCAATTATAATTGATAATAAAAAAATATAGCCAAAACAGTTGCATGTTCGTATAAAATAATCCGTCAGTAAAACAAATGCATTTCTCTGATACGCATATACTTTTTTAGACATACCTACATGCACGTGTGTTGTGCTTCTACATATGCCCCAGAGTAGAGAATGGTTGCAAAAAGAGGGATAAAAGAGGATGTTCTGGAGGGTTGAGTTAATTGTGGCCACCGGGTACAATTTCCCATATAAACTTGCATTGTTTCGCTTCACTGGTATCAAATTTTATTTCGTATAATTGACACATTCCTTCATCTCCCTAGAGGTGTTTATACTGGGAAGCTCGTATATCGTGTGTACCGAAAAAAGGAAACAATAAAAAATATTTTATTTTAACACAAATATGAAATTTTTTCTAACTTGTAACACTTCAACAAAATATAATGTCTCATATCTCTATCGCCAATGAACGCCCTGACGTTAGATCCTTAACTATTAAAATCGGAATTAATTTGAAAGGGTTCGGATGATTTAAATAAAAGATCGAAGGTTTAGTATTTCCTCTAAATGATAAATGATATCGAGGAAATAACTATGTAAGAATAGGAGAATAACAGTAGCTGTTATGAAATTAAGGGGTCACATATCTGTACTCCAATAAACTTTAAAATTTTGGATAAAATAATGTGCACGAGACCTTGACGGTACAACATGTAATATACAATATATATTAATATGTATTTATCATAAACTCGGCATCTTAAAAACTTAAACAAAATAGTAAAATATATTATTGCCATGCCACAAAGTTAACAATTATTAATATAAAAAATACAATAAAAACAATTTTAAAAATTATGCTGAATTTAAACTTCTTAACATTTTTTTTAAACAAAAAGTATTTAAGGAATTTTTTACTTCGCAAAAAAAATAATTTTGTAAATAAAATATATTTTTTTTTTTTTAATAATTATATTTTATGGTATAAAATATCCTTTGTAAGAAAATAAATACATTAATATATTATAAGCTAATGCATCATAGTTAACGAGATTTAATTTATAAATTTAATATCATTTTTTTTTAAAAGTACATACACTGAACTAAATCTTTAATATACAATGAATAAAAAAAATACTTGGTGTATTTATACTTGGTGTCCGCCTCCGTAGTGTAATGGTCAGCATGCTCGGCTACCATTCTGGAGGTCCCGGGTTCGATTCCCATTGGGGGTCAAATAAATATAAGTGATTTTTTCACTATAACATTTATTCAATATTACCCTGGACTGGTACCTGAAGCGGAGGCTGATCACCTTTCCTTCATGTGTAAACGTTCAAGATAACACTGCGTTTATATGAAGCAGTGCCCTATGCACCATTGGGGTGCGGATAAGGGTTTTTATTATTTTTATTATTATTTATACAATATGAAATGATATTTTTGCTAAATTAAAAATAAATGTTTGTGTACCCAGTATGCGATATTGTTTTATGAACCCTCTATAAAACGCGTAATGATTCTTTATCACCGCATAATATGTCAGTGTCTGTTTGGGAGGGGATTCGCCGGGAGTCGAACCTGCTCTCAAAGCCCTCCGCGATCGATCAGCATCATTACCTCTTGCCCACTGGGTAGCTACACCCTGGGTACAATTATTAAATTTGATATCGAACATGTTTGATGGCATTTGTTCATGCTACGCTGCTTTGTTGTATGTTTTTATTGTAATTAAAATAAAAAATATCAAAATTGTATTATACATACAAATGTATAAATAATACATTATATATAAATAAAAATGTTTGATAACGTATTATATGTAATATTTTAATGTTTAGTGTATGTGAAGCATTCAAATTTAAATGTTGATTTGAATAAATTAAAAACTATTTCTTTCTTAAAAAACTTAATAGAATAGAAGAAATAATAATAAAAAATATTAAGAGATTTGACTTTTTTTAATTGAAATATTTGGATTATTTTTTAAATAAAACCTTTGTTGATATATAACACAATATATTGAGTTTTATTTCATTACACAGGACTAGTTTCAAGAACTACAGATGTTTTCAAAACTATTGTAATAAAACTTAGTAGGTAAATGGTATGTTACAAATGTTTTTTTTTTAATAATCAATGTGTCATTCCACAAAGTAAATAAAAATAAAATAATAAAGCCATATCAATAAATCAAATTTTGTGATTCTAAATAATTTTTATGTTTTCATTACACAAAATGTTGTTCTCTTTGTCTTTTTTTATGGTACCGTATCACATAATCAAATGTTTCGTATAGTTAAATACAAAATTAACACATTATGTGATCGTTTACTTTTTTAAAGGATTCATTAATTTTTACATCTACGTTTATCAATATCATATCTCACTACGGTAGTGTGAAGTAATATAAATATAAAACTAATAATAATAAAAAAATGTTGAAGATTAATTAAATAAATAAAGCTGTATGGTAAACAAATATTACGGTCGCAATAAAAATAAAACAATAAATTAAATTCATTAGGGGTGGTCAAAACAATAAAATTATAAATCATCTAACATCCACGTCAATATATTTACAAAATCCATCCACCCTGTCGTAAAAAAAAAAACAAAAAAAATAGGGGCTCTGTATTTCCTAAGGAATTCTTTTCGGGTTTGATTTTGTAACGGTATTAAAATATTATTAAGTTTCAATTGACCTTGACTCGAGGGTCCCCAATCATCCCCTTGAATAAATAAAATAAGGGAAGTATTTTCGTAAAGAGACCGCCGGCGATGACCGCCACCCTAAAGAATCATTAGGAAATTACACACTCATTAGTTCGAGTCGCAGCCGCAAAGTTCGGCGCCCTTGTAGGTACGATTTTAATGGGACGAATTTACAAGGAGCTTAAGTATCCTGATGATTTTCATTTTTATGTTTATTGCTCTGAAGTGTGTGCCAGATATACGGAACCCAGAACAATAAAGGTATATTTAAAAAATATATAGTTATATGTTTATATCAGCGAGATAAAATTATATGTACATACCTACCTACCTACAGGTGAGTACGTATATCGCTCACTCCTTTCAAGAACGTCATAAATCAAAAATCATCAATTTTCAGTTGTGCACGTTTTCGGAATGCCCAGAAAATGTACTATATCCCAGCAAAAGCAAAAGTGGCATATTTTTAACTTAATATTTACCCGCTACAGGGCAGAAAGTGTTGTTTTTGCATTTTGATTAACATACTAAATATTTTTCAAATGGAGAAAAAACCTTCAAATTTTACCTAAAAAGATCTGTTGCACAGTAAAACGTTCAATAAGTGGTTTGATATTTATTTTTGATACATTGTATTGTATTTTTAAACTTTAAAAACGCTCTCCTGAAAAATCAAGTTTTTTGATTTATGACGTTCTTGAAAGGAGTGAGCGATATGCACATTGAGTTCGTGATTTTTGTAAAATTTAGAACTCACTAACTAGCCAAAAAGGTAAAAGATGGAATAGTTTATGAAATATAAAATAATTATCCTTTAAACTCGAAAATCAAAATTAACACTTTTTTCAAGTAGAATATTTTGAAAACGTTCTATTTGTGTAATCTATAGTGAATTAAAATTAATTTAAGATGTTTTTTTTTAACTTCGTACAAATAATCAAAATGCAACAAAGTTATTTTTTATTTCATTGATTTAAAAAGTTCTTGATGATTTGTTGTTTTAAGGTAAGGTATATTATGCTTAAGTTTTTATTTAGAGCTTAGTACACGCTTTAATATGATTCAATATATAATTCAAAATATTTATTATTTTGAATAATTTAATAGTGCTATTTTCGTAATTCAATAGCGTCATCGGTCCCGTAACAGTAAAGGCATGTTAGCCAAATTTAACGCGATAATTACGAACTGGTAAGATCACTTTACCTATAGCAGTTGTAGTTATATATAGATTGAAACGTGAGACGTCTACCAACCAATTTGTCTGGAATGCACAGTTTTTTTAAAATTCTTTGGAGCCATATTATGTATTGATTTATATATGAGTAGATAAAGTTTATACTCACCCTTTTGGGAAAGAAACCGATGCAGTTTGTGAAGTAGTGGGATGATGTGAGTGAATTTAGAAATTCCGATAATAAGTGTCGCTGCATCATTCAACTCTGATCGAGTAATTTTATATGGTGTTTAGGTACCGTGCTGGTGGGCCCGGGTTCAATTCTCAAGGGGGGTGAAAATAAATATTAGCGATTTTACGCTATGACTAAATATTATACTGGACTGGCACCTGAAGAGGAGGGCTAATCACATTTCCTTCATGCGTTAACGATCAATATAACATTGCGTTTTTATGATGCAGTGCCCTATGCACAATCGGGTGCGGATAAGGGTTGGTAGAAGAATATAAATACACACAATATATTTGATTGTATAAGTTTGTCTTCGAATATTTTTTTCATCTGAATAAATACACATATTATTTGAGCTGTAATATATTATACATGGATGAAACATTTAAATATATTTTTAAATAAATAAATATTTTTAAAAAAATCTAAATTTCGGTTTAAAACCTCTGATTCTCGAAACGGAAGACGGGAATAAATAATAAACACGAGGAAGGAAACGCTTACCTGATAATGCATATGCTTACTGCGCATTTATTCCTTCTATTTGCTCAGCGTATTATTTCAAATTATCTACGGGCGAAAATCCCGAATTCGTAGTTCATATTTCGACATTTCGTTCCGGCGATTTTTTTCCCCAAAGGGTGTGGGAATTGACGCGACTTCAAACAAAAGGCGCTAAGTGAGCGGAGAGCGGTGCCTTTGGTCGGACAACCTTTTGTGAAAAAAACCGCAAGTACCTACCTACGGCTTCACACTCGAAACGTTCGCAAAAACTGGCTCAATATTTTTGTTTTAAAATAACAGTTAAAAATGCAAATTCTACACACAATATTTCGAGTATCTCCAAATCTTTGTTGAAAAATATGGGTTTTTAGGAGTTATTTCATTAAAATCTAATTCTTTTAAAGTTATAAGGTTATTAAGATAGGTTTAAAGTTATTTCACGAAGGTATTTGCAAAATAAAAAAATCCAATATTCTTTTTCATCTATGTTGAGATATCAATGCAAAAAATATAGATATGTACAAATTATACTTGGAGATAATTTGTCTTTAAAAATATTACATTATTCCTAATATTTACAGCTAACAAAAATATGCAAATATTTGTTTAATTAATGAAATAAACGAATAAGTACTTGGATTATGAAAAATATATTCCATGTACTAGCATTTAAGCGAGCGTTTATCGTGTATTGTTTGTTTTTATCTCATTCTTACCTATACCCAATGGTGCATAAGGCATTGTATCATATTGACAAAGTGTAATATTGATGGTGAGTTCCATAAAAAATTATGATCACTTCTGCGCTTTAGGTACTAATCCAATTAATATTCAATAAATATTAGACTAAAAAATCATAAGTATTTACCTTGACTCTAATCCCTCGACCATGAGCTCTAATAAATACTATTTTATAATTACTTCATTAAAATTCTAAATTTGTGTAAACAGAAAGCTTCTCCTTAAAACCATCAAAATTTTCAAAACATAAAAATTTCATTTATGTATTTATTTGCAAACATTTTCATAATTGGTTGATACCTCAGTGTAAAATATTCCAGCGCCAGGATAATAAAGTGTTAATACTTTGAGTTCCCTAAGGCTCGTAAGGGGTAAACAAATGCACTTTAATTCCTATCTGATGAACTGCAAAACTTTGATACAGCATTATTAATAGGTCTTTGTAAAGCAGTGAAATATTGTTTACACAGCGATTTGATTTATATTCCGCGTAGGGTTATTTGTTCATTGGTCTTAAGGTTCATTTGAGAAATAGCATTACAATACGTCATTGGTAACCAACATTTTATTAATTTTTAAAACTATATTTTAAAATTTATATTTATTTGTAGTAGTTATTAATAAAATTACGTTGATGACTTTTTTTTCTATACATATTTAAAAAATGTTCGTGGCCTCAAAATGAAAATTAAACGGATTTTGATACAATAGTTTTTTTTTGTTTTTAAAACGAGAGGTTGGGTACCTACAGCTAGTTTGAAATAAAAAAAATAATTTCAGTTTCAATATCGCTGAAGTTCTACTTCATCTCCATTTCAGCAAATATGGTAATTATCATGTTAGTACCTTTTTTATTTTAACTTAAAATTTTACGTACATTTCTAATTTAATATCAAACATTTGAAAGGATACAGCGTACATAAACGTAATTCGATATTAACTTGTTCACTTTATATATATGCACTTTGTTCTGACGTTTGGATGCCACAAATGTACTATACCAAGTCACCACGTTACCAAGTCAATAAATTGATTTAGTCCTGCCCGTCATTCCAACTACTTTGCGTCGCCGATAATTATTCAATTTTTACAATTCGAGTTCCTTTTCAAACATATTTTTAAAACAAATTTCAAATACAAAACCATTACAATACCATGGTATTACTATTCCAATTTTAAGCATACCAATTCGGTTAATTAATTTTTTTGTTGTTATTTAACATCATCTATTATGTACTGAGATTACAAATACCACGCAAAAATACCATAGATAAAATGTACAAAATGGCAAATCGTGTAGTGTATCATGAAAATAAATCTCGGTGATATGAACGAGTAGAAAGGTGTCCCTCAAAAGTCTGATGAAGTATACTCGTACATACACACACATGGATTTGTCACAGTACTAAATGATTAATTGAACGTTGATTTTTCTAAATATTTATTTCTTAAGGTAAAATACAGCGTTCGAACTTCTGATGAAGGGGTACTCTCGCGATGAGCATGTGCCCGGGGGTCGTGATATCTGATAAATAAATTAAAAGATTTTTAAGTAAGAGCGGTGAAGAGAAAATGAAATTAACCCTTGAGCAAATACGCGGTGTCATATTTATCGGCTTGAAAAAACAACATTATAATTATTTCTTCTTAAATATCTCGAGCGCGTGATCATTCTTGGACAGATAATTAATTTTTAACCCTTCGGCCACTCCGGGAATTGAAACATCATTTAATTTTTCTTATTTTAGAACATGTTTTTTCAATAATTGATTCAACAGTCACTTTATGGTAATATCTAAGTATTTTTATTGAAATTGTATATGGTAAATACCACTTTTTCTTAAAATCTATTGTGACACGTTTATACATAGATGCATTTTACATGGCTTCATACATCTAACCAAGAAATAAAGAAATTTTGGCACGAAATATGTGTAATGTTTTCGTAGACCAAAGTAGACTATCATGATATGGAATAAACAAACTTTTACTGAACGAGCTTAGTTAAATGAATGTTCAATTTTTTACCTCTTTTGCATTGTGTTTTTTAAATCGCGTAATGTACAAAATACAATAAGATATTTTTTAATAACTTTTAAATAAATATGCAGATTTAATTCAATTATTTAAATTAATACAAGATATTGAGTGTGTCCAAATACTTGTTCACAAATCTGGATTATCTCCAATTATTATTGGATAATTATAGCAGTTATTTTTCATATAATATTAGACATCTCAACAAGGATGAAGAAGAATATGGAAGTCTGGGTATTCACGGGGCAAGAATTTCATTAGTGTGGTTGTGAATTATGGGTAGAATTGGTGAATATTACATAAAGTGTAAAGTGATCCCTTAAACCAGCCTATGATGGTCGTAAGCCCCGTAAATGCCCAGACTTCCATATTCTTCTTCATCTTTTTTGAGACGTCAAAAAATAATTAAAAATATATTTTTGATAAATATTAGGATTTAGTTCAATATTGTAAATATACCTACATGTAATATACGAGTATTTATGTGTATAACTATCATTTGTATTTCTGACTGTGTACATAGTCCGTATAACTTGTTTTTTACATGATAAAAAAACTCTGGAACATAGTCAAGAAACCCTTAAGCTTTCTTCCCAAGCCATATATGACTTGTTCCCTGCACCACTAAAAGCCCGTTTCCATAATGCACAAGGATTAAGACTTTATACTTGGTTTGTTTATCCGATCTTTCCGTCTCTTCGGGCATGTTAAAGTTTATTCACTGTATGAACCAGTGATATCATTTCTCATTCAGAATGGGTTGTCGATACACAGTAATTATAGATAAAACAATTTATTTGTTTATTACTGAATATTCAATTAATCTCATCATAAAAACTGAGGTTCCCAATATTGAGAGCAATTTTTCGATGATTTCAAACTGAAAATTAAGTTTCAACATTTTGAGTGTGTCCAAATACTTTTTCACAAACCTGGATTATGAACATAATTTTACATCACTCAGCAATCATATATACAAACACTTCACGCAAACTTAGTTAAATCTATATTATTTTTTGACATCTCATCAAAGACGAAGAAGAATATGGAAGTCTGGGCATTTACGGGGCTGACGACCGTCACAGGCTGGTTTAAGTGATCACTTTACACACGTGTAACGTTCACCAATCCTACCCATTATTGACAGCCACACTACTCCAATTCGTGGTAAATGCCCTGACGTCCATATTCTTTTTCATCTTTGATGAGATGTCAAAAAATAATATGAAAATTATGTGTCGATAATAAATTTAAAATAAAATAATAATTAATATTGGAAATACTTAAAAAATAGGAATGACAAAAAGAATTTATTATAAGAATACATAAAATTTTTTTTTTAACGTTACCGCGTTAATAACGTGTTTAATACATTATAATGAAATTGGCTTACAGCAATTTGTAAAAACGGATATGATTTTATGGTGAAAACTTGAAAATTCATCAATACATTTGCGTAGCAAGATTTCTTATGGATGTCTTACAAAGTATGGGAAAGGAATATATTTATGTCTTGGGAATTTAACAGACCTGTCATCGGCTGGCTAAATGATTTTTTTAACTAGTGTGACCAATTCTAAAACTTTTTATGTCATGATCTGATAACCATTTCACAACATTTTATCCAGAAATTGTGATCTTATGTAAAAAAGTAAAAAATAAAATAAAATGTTTGGTTTCCTTTTTTCCTTTTATTCTTTATAACATTTAAAAAAATAGTGTTTCTTAAGTCTACCATAAATATACAATCCATTTCTCAAGTTTCATTTAAAAAAAAAACATTATTAAAAAAAAAATTAATACAAGTAAGGAATTGATCACTAGTCAGATTTATAAAATTCACCGAACTAAGCTCACTGCGCTGAAATCAATTAATCGTCAACAATAATTAATTGAATCGCTATAAATAAATTAATCAAAGAGTTTACATTCTAATCGAGTGACCCGGAAGTGCGTAATTAAGTGTAATGTGTGTTTATTTGTTTATTATTATATTTATGGATTCTTAAATCTACCCGAACACATAAATACAAAATACATGGCTGTATACGTAACTACTCATGTCACCTGTTTCCGGTCGACGCATGCAAAGGTGCGAAAATTGTTCGTGCGAAAATGAACCTAATTCAAGAGCGCATAAGGTCAATTATCATTTCTTAAATATCGACCATTCCTCCCAAGAATGTCAGTGTGATATGTAGCGAAGTTGGCCGGTGACCGTTATTTTGAGAAATTAAATAAAAAAAATACAATATTTAAAAAAAAAAAAAAATTAAAAAGCTTTGTAATTTGCCGCTTAAGGTAATGCAAAAGTTTTGACAAAAATAAAATATTAAAACAATTTAACATTTTGCAAATAATATGACATGTAGTAAGAAAAACAATGACGAAGTGAATATTTGTCATTTTAAAAATCATAAAAAAATTGTCATTTAATAACAAAAATGTATCAATTTTAATATTGAACGCCTTACTCGCAATAATTTAATTCAGTTAGCGTCCGGTAACCCAGAGAGCCGGACGTCAGGTCCCGCTCATTTTTTTTAATGAAGTAATATTTGATTTTTTTGTTTTTATGAATATGTATTGACAAAATATTTTCATACCTTTTTTTGACTCGTTACCTTTCAATAACTCTTTTATTTTTATGACAAGCGACCTGTTTTGGGTACAATCGATATTTTTTATATTGGATATATTTATTTCGAAGAAAAACTTCAGTACAAACACGGTGTTTAAAAAAAAATAAACTACGTCTAATTTTAGCTGGGTAAAAATAAAATTAGTTGCAATTTTTAGAATAGGGTAGACTGGGTACGGTTGAAACAAAGGACGGTTGAAACAGAGCAAATATCTTGCAAACCGTATGCGGTAGGGTGAAGGGTCCAAGGGACGAACAAAGCGGACAACAAGTTCAAACACGAATATCAGTGTTGCATCGCTCGCCGCACGGTGCAGTTGCTTGTAGGAGGTCTTATTGTATTTTGATAACCAAAAGTAAGTATTTTTGTTCTGAGAATTTTCCTTTTATTACGGTTTCTATTGAAACGATATTATTGAGTATGATTTCGTGTTTGAAATGAAGCTCGTAGAACACGATAAAGTGATTAGTTTTAATGTGCCATTATTGTTAACATTACTATTTTCTGTTTTCCACCTAAAGGAGGGGTTGGGGATGGTTGAAACATTTTTTGTGGGTACGGTTGAAACAACATATTTTTTCAGTTTTCCTGTTTTCTAGATGCCGAGAGTACGCGCAAGAAAGACTTCGAGAGGGAAGTTCGACTTGTCGAGGTATACATACGCTTATGAGGAGGTTAAAGCAGGAGATTTACTGCGAAAAGCGGTGGAAAAGCATGGATTAAACCACTGTTCGCTCATTATATATATATACGAAAGCGAGATGCATCTGTTGAAGAAGAAAATTGGATATGAACCCCACAACGAAGTTTTTAATAAAGAGCAGGAGCAGGAGCTTGCAAAATACTTGCTACTAAAAAAAACAGAGAAAGAAGAGATAAGAAAGGAACATGAAATAAGGTTGAAACGGATGAAAACTAAGTAAGTCAAGAAAAGATTGGATGGAGGAAAAAGTAGAAGGATCGTTAAAGGAAAAATAATCATAATACGCAACAGGAATCATCATCAGAAGAGGACGAGTGCTATTGTCTTGTTTGTCTGTCACTGTATTCAGAGAGCAAATCCGGTGAAAAGTGGATACAGTGCACCACTTGTAAACTGTGGACTCAAGAAGACTGCACAAAAGGTGGTCTTAGCTATGTTTGCCACAATTGCGACTCGGAATGATCCCAAAGCTAGATTTTCGCTTGATTTATGACTAATCAAAATGAAAGAAGTGTTTCCTTTTAGTTTATTCACAGATTATTTTTCGTTGGATTTGTTTTTTTATTAAATGCCATTGTTTTCAGTTGTTTTTGTTCATTACATATCTGTAGACTGATTAATATTGTCATGCGGTGCCATAATTATTTATAAAATAAACATAAATAATGAATAAAACGTCTTACAATATTAAATATTGATTTATTTGCGTGTGTTTCAACTGACCCCAATCACTGTTTCAACTGCCCCTGGCATGGGGACGGTTGAAACAAATCGGATATATTTTTTAAATTTGATCTGCCACTAATAATAACACACCGGGTACTGAAATAATACTTCCCATTAGTAGACAAAAACACACTCTTGTATTTAATGCATCTTCATCATCGCTTGACTGGTTAAGAACAATTCTATGGACAATATAAGCAAAATTGTTTCAACCGTACCCAGTCTACCCTACTGGCCCATAAAAAACTTATTCACTTGAATATTAGATAAATTGTCAATCAAACCAGTTATTTTTTATTATTTATTTATCGGTAAAATGCTTAATCACCAAGAAATGTGATATGAAAACAAACGTAATTTATTTGATTTATGTATTAATTGTTAAATCAAACACAGATTTTTTGAGTGTACTAAGTATTTTATTGTTTAAAAACACATAAAAACTAATATTGTGACAATTGTTTCGCCTAGTTGTGACAATTTCAATCGAACGAACTTAGTAGACTCAAAACATCTGTGTTTAATTTAACAATTAATGCATAAATTAAAATGGAGGTCTACAAATTAAACGCCAAATAAATAAATTTATTTTATTTATTTTGATACGTAGACTCAAAAAATCTTTGTTTGATTAAACAATTAATACATAAATGGGAATGGAGTTCTACAAAACATAAAAAAAAATATTTTATTTATTTTTATATATGACAAACAAGCTCTGAAAAAATATTACGAAATTAATACAAATTATTCAAAAACGCATATAGGCTCCAATTTAAACTTGACCCGAAATTCTAAGATCACTATCGTCCACTTGTCTCTTTATTGTGAAACACTATGCGTAATGATTTCCTTTTAAAAAATCTGGATTCCATACCGATGAAAATAGTTCAACGAACCGATTTTAACGACTTTTTTATAATTGTGATTAATGGTATGATTAATAAACATAATGGTTACAAAACCATCGGATGTATTGCCAGCAAATTAAATTAATTTGTTCCACGGGCGGTCAACATCAAAACAGTCATTTATCGTATCAGATTAACGGAGCAATTACGGGAAACCGAACAGCCTATTTCAATCAGTGTAGTGGTGTAGCACTATAAATCCGAGTGCCCAATAGAAATATTTGAATACCCATTAATTTGAACTTGAAACATGGACAACATCTTCGTTACACAAATTATGCTGGGTGAATCTTGCGCGGATACTGTTTCGCGATGATAGGTCGCAGGCATAAAGCAGTCAAATGGTATTATTTATTTATCGATGAATAATTAATAACAGGAAACGTCAAAATATCAGTTTCATTTTATTTAAATATTCGTTACCCTATATATTGTTAATATTTGTAACTAATTAGAAAAATGTTTTATTGATTATTATAAATACCAATGTGTTAAAACATGATACAAAATGAATGGAAACACTTTAGATAGATTTATAACAGATTTTAAGAAATAGTGGTATTAACCAAGTAAAACTTACATAGATTAAAAATGTATAGATTTTACCACAATGTGAATGCCAAATCAATTACTAAAATTAGAAACTTGAATAGATAATTGCCATTTTTTTGAGATCTCAACAAAAGTGAAGAGGAATATAGAAGCCTGGGTATTTACAGGGTTTATGACTTACCATATACAGATTAAATGATCACTTTACACACTTGCAACATTCACCACTCTACCCATGATTGGGAACGACACTACTGATATGTTTGGAACTCGTAGATATATCGTTAATATCATGACAGAGAACATATGAGTTCACAACAGTCATCTTTAGAAGCTTTCATTTAGAAAAGATACTTTTATTAGGATGTATGCAAGATCTGAACCCCGAATAATTTCCATTTTGTCATTTCCATTTCTCATTTCAAAGATCCAGAATATTAAGAATATCATTCCAGCCTTAAAATTAACATCCCCAAATTTGAAAAAGGCAACATTGTGACATACTCGTATATCTAAATCCCTCCCAGAAGTAGTAAGTATGTATATTTATATATATATATATATATATATATATATATATATATATATATATATATATATATATATATATATATATATATATATATATATATATATATATATATATATATATATATATATATATATATATATATATATATATATATATATATATATATATATATATATATATATATATATATATACATAAAACAGCTCCGAACAAATAGTGTGCAAAATATTTTTCACTTCCCTTAAAAAATGACATGCGAGATACATCCTTTTCCCTGAAGACATTTCTTTGAAAGGGTATTTTCTTATTGTTTCTATAAGCATTAGCAGTAAACATTAGCAGTATTCAAGCCACACAAACTAGAGTAATTTTGGATATGCAACCTCGAGTGAGCTTACAATTGAAATTATTTAACCATTTTTTAGTGTACTTTTACTTTTCTATTTCTTTTATCGAAGAGCAATAATGTCCACCATATTACTTCATGCCAGCGCATGCCTATATCCTACACTCGTCTGGGAGACGGACTACCAAACATATTCCACTTCTAGTAACAAAAGTCTAAGATTAAAGATCACCTTGCCGTTGTGTAATTACCAATTATAGTGATGCCGTGTTGATCGATGGAGCGCTCTCTAAATTATAGGGTGCAGATGGGGGTCAAAGAAAAAATATTATTGCCAAAAATCTAATGACAATTTGTTACAATAGGTTGTGTGTAGGTATCTCAACTTGTTATGAATATATATATATATATATATATATATATATATATATATATATATATATATATATATATATATATATATATATATATATATATATATATATATATATGTATATATATATATATATATATATATATATATATATATATATATATAATATATATATATATATATATATATATATATATATATATATATATATATAAATAAATATATATATATATATATATATATATATATATATATATATATATATATATATATATATATATATATATATATATATATATATATATATATATATATATTTTATTATTTCAGAACGTTTTTGTAATTGAATTGAATTTACAATTAAAGACACTGCCTTGATAATTACTAAGCAGCAAAATCTCCTATCGAATCACGTGATGTGCACTCGTATATGTGAAAAGCTACCACCCTAATGAGACGTAATCAAAACGCAGATAAAGCTCGATATAATATATTAGGCAGGTACCTATGAAACCTTTAATTTGTTTGATGCTTGATTTAAAAAAAATGCGTACGAGGCTACTAATTTTTAAATGCGTATAATAAATCTCTTTCCGATTGATGAACCAGAAGCAAGTAATCTATTATAAATTTACGACTAACTGTAAACTGTTGATACATTTTTTTCGAATAGCAATAAATGTGTAATCTTTCACATCAAAAGTTTGTTTAATTAAATGCTTTCATTAGTTTGAGGCGATGGCAAGAGATGGCTTTTGAATAATAATAAAAAGGACAGCTGAATTCTGAAGCGCAAGGTGTAAGCGTACATTATTAATAAAGTCTTGTGCTAAAATGTACCAACTGCCGACTGGAGTGGGTACCGGAGATGTGTATGTATGTATTATATTTAAAGTAAGAATATACCTGTAGGTACGCCCTGGGAGAGTGGAATTGCTAAATGGGGTAAGTGTCGAGAATGAAATTAATATTTATATACATATATAGCGACAAGCGCGGTGGCGTAGTTGGGTAGACTCTCGACTGTGAAACTGGCGTTGCGAATTCCATTCCTGCCAATTATAAAATCAAGTCAATAAATATTTTAATATTTCAATGATACATTAAAATGATCTGGGTGTTTGCATTTTTACATTTATTTACTTTTTTCTACTTGCCGTACCTACCATGTTGTGTTCATCAAAAAATGAGATTATGGTAATAATTCACATTTAAAACTTCATTTTTCAATATTAAATCATTTAAAAAAAACACATCTTAAGATTCGTGTTAATACAAATAATGCATAACATAACAGTTCAATTCAAACAATATGGTGATACTCTGTAAAAGCATTAGATTAATAATATATTTCAAATATCGATGTCTTACATAATTGCTGTCTTGTATTCGTTAGAAAAATACCAATCAATTTTAAGAAAATGTTAAATCCTATTTACAATACAATATTAAGAGGTTATATTAAAAACAAAACTTGGTGTATACTGCGGCATCAAACGTTTTGAAACTTAGAGCTTTTGCGAATGCTATAAGGTACTTATTGGTCAGTAAGTAGTATAGACTGGAATGCCCGGTGTAAATTAATCCAATTTGAATTGATCAGGAGCAACATAGAATATCGACGATCTGGAGTATTTAAGTCGATAGCAGACATATATGTATACGAACACTTACCTATATAACACATATATGTACCTATTTTTTTTATTAAATATATAGCGCAGGAAGTACTAGACGATCAAGGTTAATAACAATTGAAGGAGGCAGAACCAATTGAAAATTATGCATCAAAGTATAAACAAGCTTTTTTTGTTTGATTGATAATGGTTTTATTCCTCTTTTTCACCCCCTACATCTTAGAATTTACGCGTTTGGAATATTTAATCTTACTTTCAATTTCAATTTCCATCCATATTATATAACACAACATACAATATTTGTTGCAGTACATAATACCTGTTATTATAATACATTTGTAGAGTAACTATTTTACATTAATTGAAAATGAAGTGTACTAAGAATAATTATAATATTAGTAAAAAATGGGGCAGCCCAAAAATCGATTTACGTTATATTACCAAAATTGATTGAAAGTAGTGCGATAAAATGAATTTATTTAAAACACGTAGTATATTGGATTGGAAATATTAGAATGTAAATTGGCATATCTAATAATTATTGCAAAAGTTGGATATCTTCCTTAAAATTCACACGCACACGGTCATATTTTTCTCAATTTTCATTCATTATTTAGTCATGCATATATACGAATACACGCCCTACCTAGACTCTTAACCTGGCGAATTAACGGATGTCGATGATTCGGTAATACTTTTTTTCGTTCGTCCGTTTTTTGAGTTCGGTTATACCAAGAAGCTGGTCGGTTTATTTTCACGTTATTAAAGATCAAGTAGACACTGCATCAATACGATGCAGCTCTTAATGCAATCAGGTGCAAATTAGTGTGAAGATAATAAGTTTTTGTATTTAATATAGCCCTACCTTCCAACACGCACTTTGCGACAAATATTTTATTTTATAGATAATTTTATCAAAATTATTTTATGTAGATAATCTTGAATATTATGGGTTTTCCTATTTAAAATTGTCTTTTTAATGCGAATAATGCTTAACATCACAGTCCGATATATTGGTGGTACTCTATAAAACCATTTGGTCGTATAACATATTTCAAATACTTAATCGCTGTATTGTATTCGTTCAACATAACTAAATCGCTGTCTGGTATTCGTTCGAAATATACCAATCAGTTTTAACATTTTTTTTTCTAACTTATGGTCACCTTAATCAACTTCTTATGCATTTTGGTGATCGAGGCAGAATTTTTTTTTTACATTTCTTCCTCACCTTATTTTCTCTATTGTCATATCTTTCTGAACCTCATTGACTCTCCATAAAGCTACTTAGTTCTACAGCCGCAATTCCCTTGAAATCTCTGTCTATGTCCTATCTTTTAATCCTTTTTATTTTTCGTACCCCATAATTCTTTTTTCAATCGGAGACATTTCTCAATCGGATTTAAACTTTACCATCTATTAAATATAATGTTATTGTTTAAATATGGAGTTAGATCTCTTTAGACGCAGCTTCTTTATGCGAATAATATGATGTTAGTAAAATACCCACAAAAAAATATTTACATATATTCAGTTAATCATTACTTGACATCGATAACAGTACCTTCAATTAAAATTAAAGCAATAAAATCAGATACATTGTTACACGGAAAACGTGTTTTATAATGACGATATCTTCATTCTTACGACTGTTATTAAATTGTTAATTAATTTTCATCGCTTAGTTTATTACTTTTATCTACAAAAATGCTTATTTATTTATCATATTATCATTTATATATATATATATATATATATATATATATATATATATATATATATATATATATATATATATATATATATATATATATATATATATATATTTATATATATATATATATATATATATATATATATATATATATATATATATATATATATATATATATATATATATATATATATATATATATATATATATATATATATATATTTATATATTATATATATATATATATATATATATATATATATATATTTATATATATATATATATATATATATATATATATATATATATATATATATATATATATATATATATATATATATATATGTATATATATATATATATATATATATATATATATATATATATATATATATATATATATATATATATATATAATATATATATATATATATATATATATATATATATATATATTTACATATATATATATATGTATATATATATATATATATATATATATATATATATATATATATATATATATATATATATATATATATATATATACATTTATACACACACATATATATAAGATATTAACCAGAGGTTGAAATACGGCATTGGATGTGTTTCTTTACTGCTGTTGAAATATGACGATAGTCTTGATAAAATCTTACATTGACTAAGAAATAAACTAAGGAAATACAAGGGAGTCTTATCATTTTTTATTGACACAAACAATAAAAATGTGATTGTAAATGTTATATTTCTCCCTCGGTACCACCTTTCAAGATATCGACACGGGTGCAAATGAAAGAAAGGGTTTTTTCTAAATAAAGCCACACTGTCTAAAGCAAACACATAAAAGAAGGGGTGAAAGCAGACAAAAAATGCCTTTGAATATTGAAACATATTTACTTTCAGTAGTGGCTCTTCAATCCTCGCGCTTAGGTCGGATAAAAGGTGCATTTGAGAAATAAACACTCCGGTTCGATATGGGGTTGTGGCATGTGCCGATAGCTCATTGGAATTGGAAGCAGATGTGTTAAATGGTGATAAAATGAGCAACCACCAAGTAACGAGATAAACGATTATTATTTCTTTAGGAAGGGTTATTGTTATCAGAAAAGGGTACGACAATTCGTGGACGGAGGGTGATTTTGCGAAATAGATGCTGGATTTTGAATCAAAGTGTTTTTGCAATGTGTGGTCGGATGTAGGTGCACGTGGATAAATCTTTATTAAGAAGGTGGTGCAGATGTAAAATTGACAACACGCATGTATGAACATAAAACTGTTATCTACAATACACGAGAATATTAACATATCCAACAGAATAAATTTACTATATCATACATAATACGTGTCTTTTAAGGAAGAAACTTCAAAAATATTAAAAATGTATTATTAAATATCATAATTATTATTTAACGATATCTTAATCCATTTAAAGTATTTTTTTTCGATGCGCCTACTTGCGATTTTACTTTAAATATGAATTTCATATTTTTTTAATGAAATATCAAAAATATGAGGAAATTAATAAATCTATGCCTATCGTATATAACCGCAGTAAGTAAAAATTTAATGTATACTATATATTTGTTTACCTCCGTGGTATAATACTGATCGTGTTCATCTATCGTGCTGGAGATCCCAGGTTTGATTCCCAGGGTTGGGTGAAAAAAATTATTAGTGATTTTACACTCTAATATGTATTTAATACTACCCATGACTGATCCCTGAAGCGCAGGAGTGATCACCTTGCCTTCATGAACCGATCAAGTAACTATTAAGATAACACTGTCAATACGATGTTGTGCCCTGTACACAATTGGGTATGGATAAGGGGTAAGAATATATTAAGAATCTATTTTTTTCTGCAAAAAAGTCTGAGCTTTCCAAGGCTTACGAACACGCTTTGGCTGGCTTAAGTGGTCTCTTCGTTTGAAAATGCCATAACTGGGCGAAACAATTGTCACAATACAATGTTTTATGTTTTTGTTAAACAATAAACTTTAACTTAGTAGATTTAAAAAATCTGTGTTTGATTTAACAATTAATACATAAACACTTGTGTTACGTTCGCCATTCCACCCATTATTGAAAATCCATAACGCATTAATTTTTTTAATACGTTTATACACAGTTTTATCGTGTGTTAGTTATAATCATTACATAATTGCTGCCATTGGTTGAGAATTTGTGAAGTATTTCGCCTTTTCCAATAGAACATAGATAAGATACAATTTCATATATTATCCTTAGGGTGAAAAATCCTGCATCAAGTACAATAAATATATACTCGTATGTTTATATTTTTTATTGAATGAATGTTTCATATTCAATATAATTCAATATTTTACAAATCATTTTTATTGAAAAATATAAGTGTACTTAAAATTCAATCGGTGTGAATATGTGATTGACTGTTACTTACAAATAACTTCTTATTCATAAATACTACTTTTAACGTCGAACATTGCGATCCATCTGATGTAATACCTTTAAATAAACTAAGCATATGGACATTCCAGATTCAGCAGTATTTGAAATGAGTTCATTATCAACAATGTTGTGAGAGGAAAAAAAATAATGAACTGTTAAAAAACAATCATTAAAATATGTATGAAGGAAAGCTGCAAAAGTCCTTTTGTAGCTTTAAGTAGAATACCTAAAGGAATGAGGCTTTTGATCAGAGATTCTGTAACTAATTTTTTTTTTTAAACTAATTACGGATTTATTTACTAACATGATGTTAATTGAATTTCATATGTTGTTTTATATTTTCTCGATTATACAGATTATTATTACGAGATCGTGCTCTGATTTATGTATTTATAAACGACTATAAAAAATTATCTCCATTTTATTTTCATATATCAACATAAACTGTAAAAAAAAACAGGCAATCTGAAAGAAAAAAATCAAGATACTATAAGCAGAAAATTATATTAATTTTATAATGAAGACAATATATTTTTTTAAATTCGTTGAAAAATATTCAATACTGATTTCCCCTTTTATGGTTTTTGCAAAAAAAAACATTTACATAAAATATTGCCATAACTTATTTTAATTGTGTTAAATATTCAATTTCGACCTTGAAAAATTACATTAATATCAAAACTAACAATCTTGTTTTTTAAAATATACTTAGTTAATTGATAATTTTACTGTTTATTCAATTATTGAAAGATACCAAACACGTAAAAGGTTTACATTAAAAAATATATCGCGTGTGATTTTTCTAGATAATGTTTACATTAGTATTCCTTCCTAAGTGTATTTTTGCCATCGGCCGGATATGAAGTTTGAGATTTTTTGCAAAACCAAAGGGAAGATAGCAGATGTTCGTGAAAATTGCATTGTTAAAAGAAAGCACACTGCAAAGTTTGTTAGTGTGAATGTGAATGTGTAAGTGATCTGCGGAGATTATATCGCAGTTCACCACTACATATAAAACTTTATCAGCTGTTTAGCCTACATAATACGTACATACTCGTTTATAAAACCGACAAACGAACGTTTGTATACGAACATGAGCGCTGGGCGAATTATCAAATTGGGGTTTGTTAGGTTTAAAATTCATAAATCTATTTTTCCAATTAACCATCAGGAGTAGGCAGAGAGAATAGAATGCCATACCACCCTGTCTTGGAAACATTATTTGCTTCTTCTACACTCATACATACCCGCTGATTATTTCGACTCCTGCCCCGGCCGCTTTCAAGTATTTCACATACCTGATTGTGCCAAGATTACCTCGGTCTTCCTCTGCTGCTTTTTCCATATATGTTTGCCTCATAAAATTGTTTAACCGTTCTTTTTTCACTTATCCGTTCCACATGTCCAAACCCTCTCAACACACCTTTCTTAATTTTATCGAAAATGCTTATCTCGGTCTAGCATTATTTTCTTATTTCACCATTCGAACATCTATCAATCATCGTTTTGTTTCATATCAACTTATTTTTCTACACTTTCTTACTTATGTTAAGTGATCCAATGTGGGTTTTATAATGTCGGAGCGTATTATTAAATCTATTGTATTATTTGTCATCGTTCCGGGTGACAGTATGAGAATATAATATTGCATTAGTTGCCACCATGGAAAATCGTTTAAAAATGTAGAATTACCCTCTTAATAACAGGTATTGCACAAGGGTAATTATGGCAAAATATAATCAATTGTGTCACTTCCGTAAACGCACTGAAAATAATGAAACTAATGATTATGTCACCTGCGTGCCAAATTACCCTACCGTCCCCTGAATACTGACATGGAGTTCCTGTAAATATCCGTAAAGATATGAATCAAAAAGGTAAAACTATTACTATTGAGTATAGTTTTATAAAGGCAATGAATGAATCGACCTTTTTATGTAACGACAAATTTAGCTAGATTTTTCAAAATTATAAACTACTAAATTCCTAGAGTTATAAGGGGAGGTTTAGTGACATAATGACAGGAAATATTTTCATTGTTGAAATTTTATACTAAATAATTTTGTGTGAATCTTTATGATTTCGATTAGGTAATGCATTTTCACATCTTAACCTCACATTTGATCAAATTTATATGTTTATATTTTTATATATATATATATATATATATATATATATATATATATATATATATATATATATATATATATATATATATATATATATATATATATATATATATATATATATATATATATATATATATATATATATATATATATATATATATATATATATATATATATATATATATATATATATATATATATATATATATATATATATATATATATACATAGTTTTAAAGAGTTTCTGCTCAACAAAAAGCTTCTTTCATCTCACCAATAGATATCTCTCGTGAAATTTTACTGATTGAATTACTATATTCCAAAATTGAACCATATATACAAAAGTTCTAGGGATTTGAGGAGTCTTAGTGTTAATCATGGGAAGAATTAGTAAATGTTACACCTGTTTAAAGTGATCATTTGAACCATTCTATGACGGTTGTAAGCCCCGTAAATGCCCAGGCTCCCATGTTTTTCTTCATCTATGTTGAGATATCAAAAAATAATATGAAAAATAACTCCTTTCATTGGAGATAATCCAGATTTGTAAATAAGTATTTGGACACACTGAAAATGTTATAAATCATACATTGCATCCACAACTTGACAAATATTCTTAATTCACCATCGTTTTTTCTGGGTAATGACCCTGATCTGCCTACAGTCCTTTGGGCGACATTGTCCGTTTTGTTCACTTTGCGAATGGATAGGACTTAGCTGAAAAAGGATGCACAAGGGTGGGGAAAGGGTTAAGTAAAAGGATGACAACAGGAAGTCACCGCGACCGGTGACAATCACGGATATGTGTGAGAAAGTTTACAGGTGTCTGGTGGGAACCATTTCGAAAAAGTTAATTTAGATATTGTGTGGAAATACAATCATAAGTGCATTCAACTTCCAATTCAATCAAGTCAACATAAAAAATACTATAAAATAAAATTTAAATTTGACTTTCGAATAACAGTTCTTACAAAAATACTTTAACATTTTTTTATTATTATTATTTATGATTAGTTTTTTTTAAATATAAGTATTGAATTTTAAAAGAACTTTTTTATTGTCAGACAACCAAAATACGTTACATATTTGTCCATAAAAAATGAATAAAATCTTGGTGTTAAGTAGATTATGATCAATTTTTATTATTATTTTGAAACGTACTATAGGAAATACGATATGAATATTTTCAGTGTCATATTCAGGTGTGGGATTTTCCACTATAAAAGTTTGCCTGAGTTATCTCGGTCCTGGAGTTTTCTCACCTTTTTTTACCGATATTTTATGTTTGTATTTTATACAAGTTCTCAACAAACATGTTGCACTTATTTTCTAAATGTTTTCTTAAAATGTGAGTTTTTCTTATCGTTGTACATTTTAAGATCATCCCGTATTAAGGTACACATTGAAACAAGTCCCGTGGTCTAGGTTTAAATTCGTTCATCATTTACGTTCACAGTTATTTCTTTAAGATTCCTTCTAAGGAATGTAAACATATCTATTTTACACCAGAAAACGTTGGTATTTTTATGTAAAGACACTGATTGTCTCATAAATATGTGTACCAGGCTGACAGTATAAATAACGAGTGGTTAAGAAATAATTTCTGAAATTTCTGTCGTCGCGACATGAGTCGAAAGACCTCGTAGCATTTCTCAACAAGTGTTTGGTACAGATTTTCCACGTAGATCTGTTTAAGGTTTGGATTCGTACCTAGATAGGTCCATATTTGGATTCTTCACAGAATTATATCTGATTCGGCACCTTTAAGAATAACGCCGGTGTTTCCATTAATACGAATTTGCATATTTTAGATAAAATCTCGGTCGAGTCCGATTCTTGAACATGAATGTTGATGATCGTTTTGTTTACTAACAAGAACACAACATTTTCTTAGACCGTTGAAAAAATTACAACAAATAGGAATCATAATTATTTATTGACTTGGCGTTTAATTTGTAGAACTCCATTTTAATTTATGTATTTATTTTAAATCAAACACAGATTTTTTGAGTCTACTAAGTTGTAATTTATTAACAAAAAACACATAAAAAATTATATTGCGACATAAAATTATGTTAGGGCCTTATCAAACGAATGACATTCGTTTGATAATGCCCTAACAAGGCGAAACAATTGTCACAATATAATTTTTTATGTGTTTTTTGTTAATAAAATACAACTTAGTAGACTCAAAAAATCTGTGTTTGATTTAAAATAAATACATAAAAGGAATCATAATGTTTGTTAAGCTAATTTACTTCTATATTATTCAATAATTAAAAACTGACAAAATATCGTTTTTTATTAAAGAAGATTTTCATAACAAAATATGTATTTTTTAAAATAAAAAAGAAAAAAAATTGTGGTTTTATTATTTATAAAAATACTTCAATAATATTTTATTTATGTAAGTCTAAGCGACTCATTAAAAGAAATAGTAGTAATCAAATTGTGGTAGAGGGGGTTCGAACCCAGAAACTCTGACTCAAGAGTCCGCGACATAAACCACGGGACCACAACCCAAATATTTGTAAGTAGTTTATGTTTTTTTTTATATATACATACTTATCTTACAAAAAATTTCAACCTGCTAATTTTAATTATAAGCTTCATATAGTATTTGCCATATATTAAAAAGAAGGGTGTCTGCCAAACCAAAAAATAATTTGTATTATCCATAGATATTACCCAAAGAAAAAAATTTCTCCGCCTCCGTAGTGTAATGGTCAACACGTTCGGCTAACGTTCTGGAGGTTCCGGGTTCGATTCCCAAGGGGGGTAAAATAAATATTAGTGATTTTTTTACTGTAATATTTATTCAAAATTACCATGGACTGGTACCTGAAGCGGAGGGCTGATCACCTTTCCTTCATGTATAAACGATCAATATAACACTGCGTTTATATGACAGTGCCCTATGCACCATTTGGGTAAGGATAAGGGTTTTTATTTTATACATTACCCCAAACTCATACTTGAAAGGATGTGTGAGCTATATTATGTGTATATGAGTTCCCAAAATTTGAGTAGAGTAGTTTTCAAACATGGGTAGTATTGTGAAAGTTACACATTCATAAAATGATCACTTAAACCATCATATGACAAGTCATAATATCTGTAAATACCCAAACTTCCATATTCTACTTTATCTTCGTTGAGATTTAAAAAGTGGAGAAAGTAAGATTTGTGAACAAGGATTTGGACACACCAAAAATGTTGTAAATAAAACATAGATTATTTATATAAGCATACGGGCTTGTATTCATCAAATATCGTATAAAATCTATAAATAACATTAATATTTTTAAAAGTGTAAAATAAAGATCTTTATTAAGTAAATAATAAATACACTAAATTTATGTGTTAATTTTAAATCAAACAAATTTTTTGAGTCTACTAAGTTGCATTTTATTAACAAAAACACATAAAAATTAATATTGTGACAATTGTTTCGTCTTGTCATTCGTTTTATAATGCCCTAACATGGCGAAACAATTGTCACAATATGAAATTTTTATTTGTTTTTGTTAATAAAATACAACTTAGTAGACTCTAAAAATCTGTGTATGATTTAAAATCAATACATACATTAAAATGGAGTTCTACAAATTAAACGCCAAATCAATTAATAAAATATGTCGTAAACCCTATATGTATATTATAAGATAAACTCAGTAGCATTATGTATGAATACAAGAATACTATATTTACTTCTCCGTCTTACTCCTCATTAATGAAGGTTGTGACCCTTGTCGAAGCAATGACTCATCTCCAGTTATCCCTTAACTGCGCTGCGCGTAGCGCTCCAACCACCGAGGTGCCTTCTGCAGTCTAAACTTTATTGGTCGTGTGGGGGATTTTCCCCTCTCTCTTTTCCACTCCAGGCTACCAATCACAACCAGTCGTTTCAGGCTATCCTCATTGCCACGCGCAACGTATCCAAAGAACTGAATAATCCGTCGTGTATGTACATGCACTGGCCAGAGTCAAGCCATCCAAGTGTATTATTAAGTAATAATTTAAGGCAGTCCTTAAAAGGGAGGATGGCTCGTTCCTGAATCTGTTTTGGTGTGGCAAGATATTTTTTTAAAAACACGTTTTTCACGGTACTATAACAAAGTCAAAAAAAAAATCACTTTCACTAGTAACTTTACTTTATAATTAAGCATAATGCGAACCTGATCTTTTTTCGATAGTTTTCTTGCTACGACCACTTGTTCGGTAGCGTATTTCGCCACATTGATTGCTAGTTAAACCCGCTCATTATGATTGATTATGGTCACCGGAATGGGCGCTTGGACCTTTCTTTTAAGCGGGAAAAGTGGACTCGTCATAATGTCCATGTGTTGCACTTGTTCGAGGTTATCACGGGTCCTTGTGCGCCTTGAGATCATTAGGGTGACCATTATATTAAATTGAATTAAATAACATAAATAATAGATTATATCTTAATATCCCAGTACCACATATGGTTATACCATAAAATTACTTTGTAGTACTTTTAATACTTTTTAACTGTCTTTTTTTGAGCCCTAAGCTATCAGTGTCTTATTTATTGATTCGTCATTAACTTTGTGGAATGACACGTTGATTTTTTTTAAATTAAATTCTTGAATATGCCACTTTAACGAGTTTATTTATTTATTTATTTATACGACTAGTTTCGAAAATTTACAGATGTAAAATAAAATAAACATAAAATAAAAAATAAAACATACATAGTTTTAATTTTAACCAGAAGATGAAAACATCTGTAAGTTTTCGGAACTAGTCGTATATATAAATAAAACTCATTAATGTGGTATATTCAAGTGTTTAACTTTAAAATAAAATCAGTGTCTTATTTCAGAAAAATGTAAATGATTAATAATTTGTACGTACTATTATTATTTTCTGTGAAGGCATGTTCACCCTAAAATATTGTCACCGCGGTAACACCGCCCGCGGCTAGCGCAGGGCATCATTACATTGTAATTAATTTGGCATCCGAATTTAATTGGTCTGCCCCACTTTTGATGCACCATAGCGATTTATTATTGAAATTAACCCGTCAAACTGTTCTGGAACATGATTAACAGTGCTCTGTACGCGTGTCGGTCAGCATCCCGCTATAGATACGGGAGATAAAGCGTTATTAACAATCTGCGAGGGGAAGAGAATTTCTTGCGCGGTTGTCTTAAATGTTGCAAACGTCGCACGTGCTGATGGCTTTGTCGGGGCGATTTCACGTCCGTAATACTCGTATTACGCACTCGTATGTGCGTATTTCTGCGACTTATCGCGGGACATCTACGATGCAACGCGTTGAAGGCGTTCAATAAGCAATAAATAGTTTGTTTTGTAAATTTAAAGAACGGATAAATTTGTGGTATGGTAATAAATAGTATTCCAGGATAAATTTTTTTTTTTCCCAATGAAGAAGAAAAGCAATCAGGAACTCCTATACAATACTAATAGATAACACGTTTCGAAGGGGATTTTTTTAGAAATAAGAGTAAAAATTTCAAAGTAATGTTTTCTACACGACATAGTTAACGCGTTATCTCTTCACTGTAATTCTAGTCCTGATGTAGGTTTCTCACAGGATTTTATTTTGAATATAAATGTTTTTTTACAGTATTTTTTATCATATTATTTTTTAACATCTCATCAAAGATAAAGAAGAATATGGTAGTCTGGGCATTTACGGGGTTGAAGACCGTCATACGCTGGTTCAAGTGATCATTCCGCCCATTATTTACAACCACTTTACTCAAATTCTTGGAAGTTCTATGTATACATGTATACGAACCAATTTCGAATCAATGTTCTTGAATCACAAGAACTTTACTAGAGACATCTATTGGTGAGATGAAAAAAAAGCTTTTAATTGAGCAGAAACTCTTTTATTAGTATGTGAGGTCTAAATCCTGGATTATAATCATATACATGAGAAACGCCAAAAAATATCATTTTTATTTGTATTATTTTAGCTTATAATTTGACCAGTTAATTTATTTACAGCATTTTGAGTGTGTTCAAATACTTGTTCACAAATCTGGATTATCTCCAATTATAGGAGTTATTTTTCATATTATTATAATATGAAAAATAACTCCTGCAAATACAACTTATAAAAAAAACATAAACATATACATACTTACCGTAGAACGGGGCTACTTGAACTTTGATGTGTTACTTGAGCCCGATACAAAAAAATATATTTAAATCTGTATTTGGTCTACAATAATGAACCTATAGTGACAATAAGTGTCACCTGTAAGGGAAACAATGACTCATGTCGATACTTTCATTATTGTAGACCAAACACATATCTTTTTTTTGTATTAGGCTCAAGTAACACATCAAAGTTCAAGTAGCCCGTTCTAAGGTACCTACCTTTTTGTTAGATTTAAGTTTTATACTGACATTTCTAGGTGGAACTGCATTTTATATAATAAAATAACAAGTTTGTATATACATAGTTTATTGCAAATAAAATTGGTTTTACCACCGACCGGGTTTCGTCGTAACTGACATCATCAGACCAGTTTAAATACGATAATAGAGTACCCAGTTTGGTGATGTCGGTTACGATGAATGGATGGTCAAATAAAATTGACGTGAAAAAAACTATATTGTAGTTGTTATCTTTTTCATCATCACATATCTTTTTGATTGAAAATTTAAGGCACGTCACTGCTCTGCTCACATATTGTAATTCGCGGTAAAGGGCGCCACGCGCTAAACGATGCCTGATTGGTTAACAGCACACTCCGTTATGACTCGGAGGGCGCCAGTCACTGAGAAGTTATTTAGTGCGTATCGAAAATTTGTGAAACCGATAATGAGTGTGTGCCTGGTTGAACCGTTGCATGCTGTAAAATCATATTGTCATACTATACTTATTGGGTGAAGAATGGTTTATGAAATAACTAGTAATTAACTACGATAATAGAGCAATTTTTTATTTTAATTTATCGGCAAAGCACCCAAAATTGGGTGATACATGCCATACTAGTGATTTTACTTAATTTTTTTTTTAATGATTTTACTTGGGGTTACACGTTTTTGCCATACTTTTTACATGTTTAATGACCGCACTATTAATATTTTTGGAGTTCATTGATAAAAGGTGTAATAATAGAGCATACGCATAATGTATTTGGTGTCTACATAAAGTTTAATGAAATAGTATAATTTCATAAAATTGAACAACTTTGTTTAACCACTTTTTTATTATAACTACAATTAAACCTACCAGTTTCGACAAGAACCTTGTCATCAGAAGAGTTAATTAAATTCGAAAACATTAAAATACTCATAATTGATTACATTCCCTTACCAAAAACTAAATCCTAAAATTTTGGTAAGGGAATGTACGTAATTAATTATGAGTATTTTGATATTTTTAAAGTTTTAGAATTTAATAAACCCTGATGATGATAATGTTCTTTTTGACACCGGTAGGTTAAAGTATACTTATAATAAAAAAAGTAGTTGAAACAAAGTTGTTTAATTTTATAAAGTTTATAAAATGTGCTACAAAGTATCTGCGAAAAACATTCAAGAAATAGTACATATAATGTAATCAGTGGGCTAATGGAAGCGTAACTATGATCAGCATTTAATCGGATAAATAATTTTATATATATAAATATATTTTGTGTATGTCAGCTTAAGATGAAGCATCTATAGTTTATTTACGGAAGAAGGTGGATGCTTGAGCATTCCAATTCTTACGACCTGGTATTTGACTGACTTAACTGATCACTTTATACAAATATGTAACTTCATTAATTGATTCAGCAGTCACTTTGTGGTAAAATCTATCCATTTTTAATTAATGTTTTACTTAGTAAATACCACTATTTCTTAAAATCTACTGTGACACGTGTTTCGATGCATTCCGCAGTGGTTTAAAATGATGCGGAATGCATCGAAACACGTGTCACAGTAGATTTTGAGAAATAGTGGTATTTACTAAGTAAAATATTAATTAAAAACAAATGTGTAACGTTAACCATTCTGTCTATTATTGATCTTAGATCTTCTGTCTATCATTATTGATTTTCCAAACTTAAAGGGTCACCGTCAGCCATAATTTCAAATATATGCAATAACAACTAACATACGAAAGGAATCTAACAATATTGCATGCATACGTTTTTCAGAAATTAATGCAATATTAATCTATTATTTTAATTTTTGAAAAATGTTTATATTCAATATTGTTAGATTCCTTTCGTATATTAGTTGTTATTTGATATATTTAAAATGATGGCTGATGGTGGCCCTTTCAGTTTGAAAATTGTATAAAAGCATAAAACTTACTTCAATTGAACACATAATTAAATAATTCATAAAATTAAAAAATATATATATTTATATTTAGATAAAAATAAATAACTACAGTCTAGTTTTAGTTGCAGTCTACCTACACAATTGACTGCTGTCTAATATAGGTTGTTATCAACTAACATATCACTCACTCCTTTCAAGAACGTCATAAATAAAAAAACTTGATTTTTCAGGAGAACGTTATTAAAGTTTAAAAATATAATAAAATGTATTAAAAATAAATATCAAGCCACTTATTGAATTTTTTTCTGTGCAATAGATCTTTTGAGGTGAAACCTGAAGGTTTTTTCTCCATTTGAAAAATATTAAGTACATTTAAAAAAATAATTAAACAATAGCTTTTTTTCAAAATGCAAAACCAACACTTATTACCCTGTAGCGGGTAAATATTAAGTTAAAAATATGCCGCTTTTTCTGGGATATAGTTCATTTTTTGGGCATTCCGAAAACATGCACAACTGAAAATTGTCGATTTTTGATTTATGACGTTCTTGAAAGGAGTGAGCGATATATGCAAGTGACTTTAGTTAAGTTCTGACTTATGAAATACTGGGTGTAGAGATAGCTGGCAGTAATCCCAAGAGCGACACAGACAGATTCTGAGGATCTACAAAAAGAAGAAGAAGAATAAAAAGAAGAAGAGTATTATTTTACCCGTTCACCCTCGCCAGTCAACCAGTCATACTATTATCCGCATAGTAACAGTCACCCGAAGACACAATTTAAGTTGTCCTATTTTAAATATTCATTGGGGAAGGGATAATTCGTCAAGTTCTGAAGCAATCAATATTGTCTTGCCAATCTTATAATTCCACAATCATCAAAGTCCTTAATTGAAGTCAAAAGTACCCGTGGTTAATTGATGCCGAGATAAGTTTGCGTGGACAGGTGTAAATTCTGCAGCCATGCTAGAGCCCAGATAAGGAGTATCGTGTATATAGTATTCCATAACTGGTAAGAATCATTTCGCGACATAAGGTCAAACGTCCTTGTGAAATTGTACGCTTCGGATACATACATACCTTTAGTTTTGCAAATTTTAATAATCTTCGACCACATACTTGTGAAAAGCTCACCTTCTTATTTTGTGACTACTGGCAATTAGTAAAAAAAATCAAAACCCGCTTAATACATTGTCATATTAATTAGCTAAATTTTAATAATTATTCAATCAATTAAAAGTAAATCAGGAAAAGTATTGAGTTCTAGATTTATTTTGTATGAATAACTTAATATTTTTAAAACATCAACAGAGAGGAGGAAGAATTGTTAATGAAATTATTTAAATGGAATTTAAGTAAATGAAGAATAGCAAATAAAAATTTCGTTTATATTATATTATATTTATATTATTCGTTTTGTCCACCTCCGTAGTGTAATGGTTCGATTCCCAAGGGGGGTAAAATAAACATAAGTGATTTTTTCACTGATACATATATTCAATATTACCCTGGGCTGGTACCTGAAGCGGAGCATGTGTAAACGATCAAGATAACACTGCGTTTATATAACGCAGTGCCCTATGCACCATTGGGGTGCGGATAAAGGTTTTATTTTTTTAATTTTATTTATATTATAACACAAACAATCGGATAATTAATGTTAGTCTATGAATAAAATTATCCCAATGTGAAGTCATATAAATACCCACACATGTTTATTTCAAACCAAAACTTCTTCGTCTCTATTAAGGTTGAGTGCAGAGGTAAGACCGTTTGACTGTCTATAATGCTGAGATCCCGGGTTCAATTCCAGGGAGTAAAATAAATATGCCAAATTTTTACCCTCATATTTATTTAATTTAATTTATCTGTTTGGACTGGACCAAAAAACGCAAAAAAAACTTTTCAACTTGCTTTCTTGCAGTTAACGATCAAGATAACACTACGTCATTATAATGCAGTGTCTTATGTACCTTTGAGTGGAGTTGAGGGTCAAAATAAGTAAATATTATTAAAATATCCTGATTTATTGTTTTTGTTTTCAAAATTATTCATGGGCCTGAAAACAGTTGTGTAAAAGTAATATTTTTGATATGTATACCTGAGCTTTTATTAATACACCCGAAAAGGAAGATATTTATAACATAATTTGGTCCAAGCTATTTCGTAAATAAATCCTTAAATGACTGCGAGTTAAATATAATTTTGTACATTTTTCATGTGCCTTTTTTCGACTTCCTCAAAATTTGATTGAATATTTACTCAACATTAAATTTTAACTGAATATTATTTGTTTAATAATCATAATGAACCTAATGGAACCAAAACGTTTGGACCACCTCAAAATTACGGAGGAGGATCCTAAATTGAGCCGTGTTTAAGTAAATTTTTAATGGACCACTTGACATGATTGCTGGGGTAAGGTGAAAGCCGTTTATCTATGAATTTATACGGGCAAATTAAATTTAAATTTTGGGTCTTGGGCGCCTGGGTAACATTTTTTCAAATAATTAATAGTCAACAATTTGAATCAAACATTTTTTGTGTAGACGATTTGATAAGAAAAAAGTAAGCAAAAGGTTTATAAAAATCACTTAAAAAATGTTTCCTCAAACTTTAATTTGGAAAAAAGTAAAAAATGACACGAAAGAAAGAATAAATGCTAACGCAATTTCAAAATGTCTTTTAAATAATTAATTTAAAAATATATATTTTCATACAATTGTATTGTTATCGATTCGTTTAGTCAAACATTTGTTAATTCTATCAGACAAGATTATTCACCGTACGGATAGTGTACAATATTTAGAAAAAGTGACTGAACTTCAGATGAAGTATCTAGAGATGAAGTGGCTATAGTCCATGAGGTTCGTTTAATTTCTATGTAGTCAAATTTATATATTCTACATTCAACTCTGATATTAACTTTGTATTAACTTAGTTGGGTACCTTATGCACAAGAGTATGTAATGTTCATGATATTCTAAACTGAATTGATTCACTACCCTCACTCAAAAGCACATACAGCGTTTGAACGCTCTATGCGCTTTTGAGTGAGGGTAGTAATAGTTGTTAAAAGTTTTTTATTGAATATAATTTTTTAAAGAATCAACCGTAAAATCTCTTTAAAAAAATGTCTACAGTTAGGATTAGAATGGGAGACTTACATTATTTGTGATACAATTTTTTGTTTTTGATCTTCATAAAACCGAGTATTTTTTAAAGGATGGTTACTAACAAACATTTGTAAAATCGTTTTTTTAGAACCGATTTTATCTAAGACTTATTATTCGATATGAAGGATTTTTTCGAGTAATTGAAATAAAATAACTCAAAATTTAATATTTTTATAACAGTTTTCTTTGAAAATCAATGGCCATATGAATTGTTTGAGTATTTTTAAATCGTGTGCTTGATAAAGTAAAAAATATAAATTTATAAAAACAGGTGATTAAATGCAGCACGTACTGTCTAGCCAAATGGAGAATATGGGACAGAAGGCATTGCCGTAAACAAGATGCACTTTAGCGAGATACGAATGGCACACGACACCATCTGCATCTCGAGTATGCTGTTTGCCTACAAATTATCAATATAAAGAAGAAATGACATTTAAATACGGACTTACGAATTTCAATACAATCGATTTTATCGGAATCCCAGGAAAAAATGTAAGATGAAGATTTACTTGAATTTACGTGACTAGGAAACTAAGAAAGGACGTTCGATGTCGTTGATGGATTGATCAATAAAAAATCGGCCGGTCGCGTGCCAAATCCGTATAAACAATTTCAATTCGCGTCCGTAATAAGTGTTTAACTTACGATTTCTTTGTTTGGGATAGTGAGTTTCCTGCTAAATTGTCGCGCGTACTCCTGACGTGTCCTCGCGCTTTGGTGAATACTAAGAAAAGGACTTTAAACAAACAGACTTGCAGATATAAATACATCAAAGTGATACAATGTAAATGCTTCTGATATCCGGAAAATCGTCAAAAGCTTTTCGATAAGAAAAAAAAAACAACTTTTGTCTTTTTGTCTCATCGAATGATCTCTTAATATATTTATAGTTTCATATAATATGAAACTCAGAATTCAGGGTTGTAGAGTTAAAAATAGGAGCATCATTTCATGAAAAATATGTTTCCAGTTATAACTGATTTTTATTCTGATACCCTTTGAAGTTTTACTTGCTCAATCGTAAGAAGAGTAATGAACGCATAACTCTAATACTGATATATTTTCTACGCTAAATTACAACGCATGGACAAGCTTGAAACCCTATTTATTTAAACAAAATTTGTTGATCTAATACCATCAGAGTTGACGTGAATAAAGTAATAGCACAGAAATATATTTTGTATTTGAAGTGTTTAAAAAAATTAAATATTTTAATGTTCTTCTTCTTTTTCTTCTAACTCTTATCTGCACCTAGTCTTCTCTCACGAAACCACAAAATTCGCATGGTATTTTTTAACGTTCTAAGACAAAACATGAATCGAAAATTTTACCTACAAAACGTATACAAGCATTTTTATTCACAGGTGAATGGATTGACGGGAGAATGTGTGTTGATCTTCATATTTACTTAACAAAGTTACAATTTTTTTCATTCGTAATCGTTTTATTACATGTTGTTATTAACCCACGTCAATAAATTCATTGTGCTCATAAACAATTTATAATAAGATTTTATTATATTGAACTAAAGTCGAGTATCACAAATCGATTATTCCGTGGGAAAATAAGCATGTTGCCAAATATTCCGTTCTGTTTAAACAAATCCTCATATTTTATGGTACCCCATAAAGGTTTATAGTACTGCACATCGTAATCTACTTTTAATTCGGTCCCATAAAAATTGTGATCCCGGAAATTCAATTCCTATTTAAACGTTTAAAAACATTTTTATTCTGTTTCGTAATGGATCGTTTTATAAAAATATCAAATAATTACGAAAATATTTTAATGAAATTAATACTTTTATAGCGGTTTTATTATGCATATAAATTTTATATAAAATTCACTCGTTGTTACGTATATTACAGTAAAACGAATACAAATTTAAAAAACTGCAAAATGATTTTTGAACTTCTTTATGAAAGAGTTTTTTTAATAGCCTTTTACTGTATAGGAGTAATCTTTTTAAAATTAATTTTAATTAATGTTTTCAATAATGTACAGGCAAAACGGAAATCTTTAAAGTTTAAAAAATTATAAAAACCAGCTATACATAATCAATCAGGATTTTATATTTATTTTGAATAATTGCGTTTATTATTATAATGTAAAGCTAAGTCCTCACAAATCGAATGGTATAGGGCGTAAAATATAACTATTTTCACCAAGATTAATGTTCTATTTGAATTTAAATTGAATATCTATCAGCGAAAGCTAAACTGACAGTACACAACGAAGTCCAAATACCAACCCTGATGTATGGAAGCAAAACACAGAGTTGGCAAAATAAGAATGACAGACTGAATCTAGTCAAAAAGCGATCCCTCAGACGAATGTGCGGTAAGACGATGTATGCCAGATGTTCGAAATGTGAAATATGGAAATAATGCAAGGAGCATTATCGATAAAATTATGAAAGGTGTGTTGGATGGTTTGGACAAGTGGAACGTATGAGTGAGGAAAGAACGGTAAAATTAATTTATAAATTGTAGAATTAAAAAAATTTATGCAATGGAATAAAAAAAGCTGACGAAGACCGAGGAAAACTTGGCACGATAAGTTATGTCAAATACTTGAAAATGGCTGGGCCAGGAGTCGGAAAAATCGGTGGGTACGTATGAGGAGATGCATGAATGTGGAAGAGGCGAATAATGTTTGCAAAGACAGAGTGGTATGGCGTTCTATTCTCTCTGCCTACCCCTGCGGAGGAACGGCGTGATAGTAAGTAAGTTAGTGTTTTTTTTATTCTTTATATTTGACTCCAAGATAGCTAGCTTCTTACAATAAATTACGTTGTTCTGAAAAAAGAAAATTAATATGGCTTTAGTTATTAATATAATATGTTATAGATTTTGATTGACAAGGTTCACAAATTGTGGACATTGCAAAATGAGGATATCCGGATAAGTGTAGTAGAGAATAATCGTTCGAGAAACCGGTAGAGTTGAGTTTCGGTAGCGCGTGTGCAGCCACAAGAAGTTGTAGAAAATGTCACTACTGCCTTATATCATCTACTGGATACTATTACCGTCCATGGTAGGGGTCGCGTGCCGTCACCTGTCGTCCACCTGCCTCCCCTACCTACTAGGCCATGGGTCTGCAAAGTGTGGCTTCGGAGCCGAATGCGGCTCTTTGAGCTTTTAAGTGCGGAACAAATATCCGCGGGAAGGCTTTTATTATTTTTATTTTATTTTTATTTTTATTTTTAGCTGCAATGACAGTAAACAAAACAATTAACACAGAGCCATTTACAGGTCTTCACAAATAGATATATGTTATATATTAAAAATTCATTCGCAAACAAGCACACTCACACACACATACGCTCACATGGACACATTACACACATTTGCACACACGCACTCACACCCACACATACACATACATATGCACAATTAACCATTATTCGGAAAGCAAGCGCCTCACACTAATGTGATTATTTTTTGACAAGTCCACATCCGCAAACATATCGTAGTCGTACAGGAGAAAGTGACCAACTAACAAAACGTAAAATGTTCAGGAGGGCCATTTAAGTAACTTTTGCTTGGCAAGAAAATAAACATCAATGCGGCTAATCATTTTTAACATGTCAATATATTGTACTTCCAAGTTTAAAATCCTTTGGGATTTTTTCAGGGCAATATTAAGCTAGTGAGATATCAAATAGTCAATAATCACGTTTTTGTAAAAAATGCACTTGGTCACTTTCTCATGTATGACTACGATATGCACAATTAACCTTTATTCGGAGAGCAAGCGCCGCACACTAATGTGATTATTTTCGAACAAGTCTTTTTTAACAAGTTTTCGAGATTGCATTAAAATTGTTAAACGTTCGTCATAAATATGAATTCTGTCTGTAATTAGTAAAAACAAGAGGACTGTGAAGAGAAAGGTTTTTTATAAGTGGTAATACAGGAACATTAATAGAGAGCTTAGAGAGTAATTCAGGACAGTCAATTGAATTAAAAGCTTTTTTAAGTAGAAATGTAATATCAGCAATTTGATGACGTTTTTGCCAAGGTGATATTTCTTACGTATTTGAAGATATTTATCTCAGTGGTATTTAGGTTTTAAACGGTAACACATATATTATACCTGACAATTTTTTTTGTACGTTTTCAATACGCGATATCTGCACGTTGTATATAGGATTCCATATTTGATATGCGTATTCTAGATGACTTCGCACAAATGTACAATAGAGTATTTTTTAGTGTTTTTGCCTTGGTAAACGCTCTAGAGGTAATTTCCATGCGAACAATATTTTTGAAGCATGAATCTTATTAAAAGCAATCTGAGAAATCTTCTTAGTGACGAAAACCTGGAAACGTGCAAAAAATAACGATATTATTCGCAATAAGTAGTATTCTTGTATCATCTTCTGAGTGTACCTTACACTCAAGGGATTTTTTAATCAATGAATAAAATTATTATTATGTGTAAAATTAAGTTTATGGGTGTACCCGTAATAGTTTTAAACAAAGGTTTAAAATTATAATAAAAGTGTACTAGAATTGCATAGAGGTTTGGCTCTCGAGAATTTTTTTAGTCGTTGCAATGTGCATATTTCGCTCTTTGCCTAATAAGTTTGCCGACCACTGGCCTAGGCTGTGCTTCCAGCCACAAGGTGGACTCAAAGCTCCCGAGAAGCCTCCAATTACTCATTTCCACAAGGCAAACGTAAAAATTACTACTTTTTTAACTAGTTGAAATTTAATTAATTAAAATTCTTGAGAGAAAGTGCCGTACTTCATGTCGCTGCCAAGCTATTAACATCAATCGTAACTGTATTTAAAAGTAATCCAATTATTATAATATGTAGGCGATAACTAACAAAGGTGGAAAATATTTTTAAATTTTGACATCTCACCGTAGATAAAGAAGAATATGAAAGTCCGTTATAGGCTGGTTACGTTATCACTTTGCTCATGTGAAATATTTACCATTCTACCTTTGATTGACAACCACACTACTCAAATTTTCGAAACACATATGTACATGCCATATATCGTAAATCTCACAACGCTCATATTTGAGTTCAAAGGAGCCATATATGGTTGGTTTGTTAGCTGATACCCCTTTTTTAAGACTTACGCAAGATCCTAACCGGATTATTTTATATACAGGAAGACGCCTGAAAATACGATTAATTATTTTATTTGTTCAAGGTCATTGGTTTTAAATTCTCTTGTCAATGATTTTGAGAGATTTTGACAATTTTAAATAATGTATTATTTAGTACACAAATTAACTAAACAACAACAAAAAAGTTAAGTCGAATGGTACGTTTCCTTTATTTGCAACATCAGATGATTAGGATCGCATAGCCATCAAAGCACTTATAATACAAATATAAGTATAATAATATTTATAAAGTATTGTTATAAAGATAATATCTTAAATTTTTATAAAGATAATATCTTAAGGATTTATTATTACGTAAATATAGGATTTTACTAGCTAAAGGTTTTTCGATTTAAACTGAAGCTTAAATTACTTTTTTTGTAAAATTAACATAAACATTTGTAATAAACGAAGTTCCAGTTTTTTATGGAGTAAGTGAAAACATGAAAGGCAACTATAACAGCGCTAGGTGCTCATACATACATATGTATTTGTATATCTATTTATATGTAAAATATCCTCGATAAAGGAATATAAAATTCCTGCTTTGGAAACCCCCATCGAAAATATGGAACAAACCGATAGATATTCTTAATAGTTGCAGTAGTAACGTGCATATGAAGAAATAAATAGATACGATGCATTTTTTTGTTCCCGTTTTATACCAATCCGAAAATGTTAATCATTGATCTCCTAGCGCTCGAATAAAAGCAATCAAGCAAATGATAAATCTCTTCATCTCGAAAATAGATTCAAATTTATTCACATTCGTTTCTAAGTAAAATACACTAATAACCTCGTTAGAATAATGACAAGGGTGCAAATGTCAATCAAAGAATCAATAATAATAATTATTTTTACCCCTTCCTGAACATTAACATATTCTCAGATGGAATTTATATCAGCTAACCTCATAATGCTACTCACTCGGAATAGGATGGATAAAAATAAGATCATTTCAGTTACACGGTCGTATAATTTATGAATAAAACATGTGATGTGACATTACAAAACTTTTACCCTCATGAACCATTTTACATAGGTTACATTATTTATCAACAATTAGCTATTTTCTAAACTTAAGGATGTGTAAATGCAAATGCGGATGCAAAAGGATGTGTAAACGCAAATGCATCAAATATAAAATTAGTTTTTAGATTTTTTTCAAGAGCATTAAATATATATTTTGTAGTAGTTTTTTGTTGTTGCATAAATTGCTTTATACATTAATATACGTTACAAAGTACGTTATTTATTTGAATGATTATTACGATAAAACGTATAACAAAAATCAGATAATTGGGTAGGTATCTTCTTTGAATTATAATTAAAAAATATATAATATTGAGGAAATACCAAACAATAGAAATTTATCGATACATGATTTACGCAAAGATCAACCAAATCAGTATTATAATTTTAATCTTCTTTTTCATCTTCTTTGTGTAGGCCTTATGGTCTATTCTTAAGATGGATTCGCCTCCTGCGATGTCGATTCCAAGCTGTCAAACCAACTTTGTATTTGGTGGTCTGCCCAGAACTCGCCTACCTTGGGGTTGGCCGTGCAGTGAAATGTGGGGGAGTCTAGATGGTTCCAATTTTTAACAAGCACACCATTGTCTTCTTCGTTTCCGTCCTCACCTGATGACATCTTTATTCTCGCATATTGAATAAGAAATTTTCTTCTATCCTGGTGTTTCTATTTTGTAGAATTTTGCCAGATATGCTCCTCAGAGTCTTCATTTATGACACTCTGAGCGCGTTTTTTAGTATCTTAGTATTTCACTTAAATACATTTGAAAACACAATTGACATTATTTAAATAATTATAAATAATGTGAATTGTATTTTCAAATGAACATTTTTTTGTTAAATATCTCTCTATAAGTCATTTTAACCATTGCTAAACGTCGTGTATGGTTATTAATAGTTCACCGTTAACTTTTATTTTAAAACAGGTTACATTAATTTTTCAATTATTTATGAGTTAAATTATTATTACAAATTTAATTAATAATTTTATGTCCCATATAACAAATTTTAAATCAAAATACTCTCCCTTTAATTTGAATGTAGAAAGTGAAATGGTTGAGATTGTAGGTAGATAGATACCTGTAATACGTATAATCCCCGTGACGGCGCCACAACGTAATTAGCGTGGCACTCTACCCAAAGTGGTACTTATCCATATTAAATGAATTTTATTATATCCAAATTATCCTCTATTTTCTAGGAAGGGATTACTTTTACTAGGGTTAATGCGACAGGGAATTCGCTGGACCATAAAATAATCGTGCCGAAATATCGAAAAATGTTATTTATAGAAACGTCATAAAAAATAAAAATTAATTTTATAAATATTTTTTTTTGTAAATTAACTCTTTTTTTAGTTTTTATAATGTTCATGTTAATCTAACAATTATGTTCATTTTCTATTTGTTTATTTATAAATTATGAAAAACACTGACACTATTTAAATTAGTCTACTGCTTTACTATCATAATATTTCAATATATACCCTTTTTTGTATATTTTTATTTATTAATTGGAATCATTTTTCCTCGAAAGAATTTCACTTGTGTCTAAATCATACAATCAATTATGAGAAAAAACAACATTTTGAGTGTGTCCAAATACTTGTTCACAAAATCTGGATTATCTCCAATTACAGGAGTTATTTTCATATTATTTTTTGACATCTCATCAAAGATGAAGAAGAATATGGAAGTCTGGGCATTTACGGGGCTGACGACCGTCATAGGCTGGTTTAAGTGATCACTTTACACACAATATAATAATATAAGAGTTTCTTAATATAAGAGTTTCTGCTTAGTAAAAAAGCTTCTTTACATCTCACCAAAAGATGTCTCTAGTGAAGTTCAAGTGATTCAAGAACAAGGTTTCTAAATTGGATCATATATATAGAACTTCCAAGAATTTGAGTAGTGTGGTTGTCAATAATGGGTAGAATTGGTGAATGTTATACGTGTGTAAAGTGATCACTTAAACCAGCCTATGACGGTCGTCAGCCCCGTAAATGCCCAGACTTCCATATTCTTCTTCGTCTTTGATGAGATGTCAAAAAATAATATGAGAAAAAATATTAAAAATAATAATAATAATAAAAACATGCATACCCAAGTCCTAAGAAAAAAATTACATTTATTTTTTTAGAAATCATGTTGAAAAAAAAAGTATTTATGTATTTAAAAACATTAGAAAGATATGAAAACTGCGTATGGAGTCTTAACTTGATTTATAATTATATGAAAGTTTAATAAGCATTCTTTACAAAAATTAACAAAACTTGACGATGTCTTTCATATTGCTTTCCGAATAGTCGAATTCACACTTAAAAATCTATTAAAAATAATTATTTTCAGAAGGTGACGACATTAACCTAATTTCAAGGATTTTTTTATTCAATTATTTTAGAACGGAATTACAAAATGAACATGAAATAAAGTTGTGTGAATTCAACTCAAATTTCAAGTAACTTGAATGAAGCCTGAGGAAAGTCTTGTAATTCTTAAGTAGCGTCTTACGTTAACGAGATCGTATTATCTCTCGAGCAAAAAATGTATTTCTAACCTTTCAGTGCTGGATAATTGTTTGAGTCGATGATGATGATGCATGGAGCTCGAGGATGTTAGTTTTTATAAGTGAGGAAAACAATTACATGACAATGCGTTACAGAAAGGGTTAAGTTTTAAAAAGTCTTTAAAAATATTATATCCGTATTGGCGGTCACGTTTCTTACTGACAGTCAATCATATAATGTCATTAATGAAATGTTCCTAACAATTTCCATCTTTGTGGGACTCGTATGAGCAAGAGTGTCCATGTGACAAAAGATAGAATTCTGAAGTTTTGTTGATAATAATAATTTTCTCATGCATGAGTAATATTATTCATCCCTTCACTTTATATCGCTCACTCCTTTCAAGAACGTCATAAATCAAAAAACTTGATTTTTCAGGAGAACGTTTTTAAAGTTTAAAAATATAACACAATGTATTAAAAATAAATGTCAAGCCACTTATTGAACTTTTTACTGTGCAACAGATCTTTCTTGGTAAAACCTGAAGGTATTTTCTCCATTCGAAAAATATTTAGTATATTTAAAAAAAAATATATTGAATACCTTTTCTTCAAAATGCAAAAACAAAATTTTCTGCCCTGCAGCGGGTAAATATTAAGTTCAAAATATGTCTCTTTTTCTGGGATATAGTACATTTTTTAGGCATTCCGAAAACATGCACAACTGAAAATTGACGATTTTCGACTTATGACGTTCTTGATAGGAGTGAGCGATATCAGATAAATTCTACTCCTAAATCCAAACATCTGGAACCCAACACTTATCGTGTTATTCCAGACTTATTTATTTACATATACAAGTATAATAAAACAAAAGTTGTTTAATATGCACAAGTATGTATATAAATATCATATTTCAATTATCTACAATAAATTATATGTGGAAAATCGTCTCAATTTTACCCTCGGTAATATGGTTGATAAAACTGACATGATTTTGAAGGTGCTTTATTACAATTATTATGTTACCAAAATACCATTAAGAAGATTAAGTAAAAAGAAGAAGTTAAAAGTACAAAAATAGAAAATAACTAAAAAAGAAAAGAACTAGTCTATGGTAAATTATAACAAACAAAAAAACAATAAAAAGTAGAAACTGATTGAAAAACTGGGCCTCGTTTTATTATGATAATATCGGGGAACATTTTTCAAGAAATTTAATATGTCCTTAATTTGGATGAAGTAATATTTGATGGGTATTATAATCCTGACTTACAATCTTTTAAAGTGATTTGTATCGTATTTAGTATACGCCTAAGTAACATTTTTGTTTAAATCCTATTTTTAAACTGTACTCGATTTTGGTATTAAAAAGGCGCCTCGTTTATCACATCCTGTGCTTATTTTTTTATATACTGCTAGTTCCTTGACGATGGTTGTAAAGAAAAAAGAGATTGATTTCTTCTTTTCGTTTTGTTTTTAAAAATTGATGATTCAATGTAAACTATTTGTGTTTTTTTTCATCATTTCATTATGAGTTATATTGACGTATATTAACCAAGAGAGCAAAACTACAAAATCCATCATGATTTCTAATCCCCACGCAACTCACAAATAAGGAATGTATGATCTTCAATAAAGTGTATTAAAGGGTTTCGTAGTTTGTTTTGTGAAAATAATTCGTATATCATGTTAAAATTAGCCTCCTTTGCATGCTGCTATCCGGGGATAAAAAGATGCATTTTTCTAATTCTTTCCCATCGCATTTTAAGAAATCGTAAGACTTTAAGCATTCAAATGCATTTTTTAGTAGTCACTTTACAAATTGTTACACTTTATGGCGATTGTGCTTTAGAGCAAAGAATTTCTTAAAATTCTTTCCGTTTAAAAATATTTATCTTACCCTTAATACAAGAACGTGCAATTTTAGAATTTGCGTATTTTCGTTTATATGTGCGTGTAGCTGTTCTTCATAAAATCAATGAAATATTACCATTACTGTTTAAATCTTATAAAGAATATTTTTTAAATGTTTAAGTATCGTAGTAGAACCATAGATTGGGGTTGAATGGTTCGATTACGTTACTTAAGAATTTAAGGAATGAGTTCATTAAGATATTTATTAAAATGAATTTATTACAGCGTCAATTCCATGTAACTTAAAAAAATAAGTCTATGTAAAATTTAAAAAAATATATTATTTTTAATATCGTTGTTTGGGTCCCTGGAGTTTATTTTTTTATAATGCTATACGTTATATAGTTAACATGGTGATTGATTTATGTATATTTACATACGTTTAATCACATATTCACTTCACCTGATTAATAATAAGGTTTGAAGGGTTGTTTTTATCACATAAAATAACGTTACGTACAATTTAAATCAGAACTTTGAATGACATTATTTATAACCATTTCATCTTCCCACGAGAAGCAAAACTGGCAGTGTACAACAAAGTTCTGATACCAACCTTTTTGTATAAAAGAGAAGCGTAGAGTTAAAAAAAAAGTACAGAAAAATGATGTATGATAGATCAGCGAATGGTCAAATTGAATTTTTTTTATTGATATTGCCGGAACAGTAAAACGAAGTTATGAGGTGAATGTAGTTGCAAAGAAAATCAGAGGAAGACCGTAGAAACCTAGGCATTGCCAAGATCAGGTCAGGAGTCAGCAAAAACGACGGGCGTGGATGAGCAGATGTATGAATGTAGAAAAGGCAAAGAATGTTAGGAAGGACAAAGTAGTGTGGCGTCTTATGCTCTCTGGCTACTTTTGCAGGGTAGCGGTGTGGCGGTTAGTTAGTCAGTAGAGGCAAATACTATCCTCGGGGGTATAAATTCGGTATTTGTGTTCTTACAAATTTCTGAATATACTCAAAATATTACTAACATAATTTGTTATTCACCCCTCCACGTAATCGTCAAGTTTGGGAACATTTTTGTTTTTAATCTGTAATATAATCAAGATTATTAAATATTATAATGCGATACATAACATGTTCTCGAGTTACGCTTCTTTTCTATTATTTTTATCAAGGCTCCCTTACCATAATTGCAGAATAATTTAGAAAATAAATATTAATTTTTCTAACAAGTATACGACATGCAGTTTATAGCGAATTTATATATTCATTGGATGTTAGTGAGATTGTAAGATATATGGCAATTTAAATATATTACCTACTAATAACCATCACGCTGCTTCCCCGCAAAGGTAGGCAGAGGAAATAGAAAGCCATTGCACTTTGTTTTTGAAAAAAAATAGATAAAGAGAACGAAATAAATAAATAATTCAAAAGTAAGCAAAGCGTAAATGATATGTAAAAATATATCGATCGTTTAATTTTGGCCGTCACAGTATACTTTCATTGGAAAATAAATATTAACAAGCTAACCTTTTTTCCCATAAATAACTTTATATTTAATCTGAGCCTATAAAATATATTACTTGATACATCAAAATAACAAAAATCAAATTATATTACAGAAGTGTTAGGTGTGCAGATCACTAGACCGCAAAACCACAAATAAACTTAGACGATGTATGGTATATGACTACCCATAACATATTGCGTACTAAGCAGAGTCGCTTGAAAATATATTAAAATATTTATACATATATCTATATAAATAAATTTAAAAAATAAATAAATATAAATATATATATATATATATATATATATATATATATATATATATATATATATATATATATATATATATATATATATATATATATATATATATATATATATATATATTTATATATTTATATATATATATATATATATATATATATATATACATATATATATATATATATATATATATATATATATATATATATATATATATATATATATATATATATATATATATATATATATATATATATATATATATATGTATATATATATATATATATATATATATATATATATATATATATATATATATATATATATATATATATATATATATATATATATATATATATATATATATATATATATATATATATATATATATATATATATATATATATATATATATATATATATATATATATATATATATATATATATATATGCAGCGCATGTACATATGTACATGCATTGTAAGTAGCATACTATCACGCTAACAATGTAACAAACGAAGTGAATGTTACTTCATTTTAATAAGATGTTTCAAAAATTATGCCGTGAGAAAAGTCAAGTATGTATCTTAATATTCGAGAGAAATATGAGTGAAATTACAGTGAGACAAGTGTCTTGTATATAATTTCACTCATATTTATCTTCCTTGAACTTGTATTCATATAAATAAAGCAATTTTCGGTTATTAGTTGATGTACAGTTTCAAACATGACCAATACGTGCATTCTGTATCAATTGGCAAAGCGACTCACGTTAAGGATGTCATTATGATAATAAAGAAGGCTTTACGGTGCCAATTCCTTCCGTAATTATTGAAATCCCAACCGTTTACCTTAATTCTGACGGCTACCGAGCCTACGGTGCTCCAAATCTGACCTTCGAATTAACATATTTGCCACCCATTCGTCTCAAGAATACCAGAAAATGCATTGTGTGAGATAATTACGAGAGCTTCGGACGTAATTACGTTCTGTTTTTCGCCGTTTTAACGAGTTGGAAAATTTTCAGTGATTTGGCGGTCAAAAGATGAAATAATTTGAAGCAAATTGCGTCCTCGAATGTCAGAAATTCTCAAGAATTTCACGTTAATTTTATCGAGATATATATATGTAGATCGTTCGCACTTCGAAGCAGTAAATGAATTGATACATATATATGTGTACTTACGTATTTTTTAAACATTACTTCTTACTTAAACAAAAGTGAATAGGAAATTTTAATAAATAAGTATAAAGATTATATTATATTACAGGAGAACTCTACTAACCTTTCATCTATGAGACTTATGGTATGTTTGAAATAAAAAAATATTTTTTTTCAGAAATGCAGAAAAATTCGGATTCACAGTGCATAATATAAACAATCACAGATATAAAAAAACTGCATGTATTGTTCTCTATACTAAAAATATCGCAATAACTTAAAAAAACTGTTATTACTATTGAAAAGTAAATATAGATTAGTACATACATACAAAATTTGAAGGTAGGCTGTGTAGTAAAAAAATATTTCAACATCAGTTAAGAGTATGGTTAGATCATCCAAAGTGGCGGACCAGCCGAATGGGGACAAAAGGCGTCCTTTTATATATTAAACTACGTACCTCTTATCTGCGTATACAGCCTCTCATATAAAAAAATGCTTTTAGAACCAGAGGATTTCAAACCACCTAACCGACTAAAATACTTAAATTCGTAAGAGTACCGTGAAATCTCAACTATACTCTTACAAAATACTAACAAAATTTAACTCTGTGTTAAAAATATACGTCATAAAAAGTAAATTCATATTATTATTCTTACAGTATTATTTACAGTGCAATTGTTATTTTTTTAAACGATTATATTTGAAATATGATGGCAAAAGAGATAAAAAAACAAGTAACCAATCAAATTTACTATGTTTTTTTTTAAATATGTAAATGTATCGCATTTTACATACTTATATGTTATAATTAGTTAAGGTTGTCAACAACCTGTAACCACAAAATTATCAGAAAACTGATGTTATTAATTTATGTAGTAAGGTTGTATTTAAATATGTCTCAAGGTTTGAACAATTTACAAGTTTTGACGAAGTGTAGAAGGTCTTTATATAAGAGATGGTGTGTGAGTTATAATTACTAAGTAATTCACATTAAATTTTATATATTTTTTTTAAGAGACAAAAATTGTTTTATTGTTTTTAACTAAAACATTTTAATGCGATAATTGATAACGATTTATACTGTCACGTGCTTAAAAGAGAATAAAAATAGAATGGGGGTCTTTCCTTGAACCTTGCTTGACCTGACTCCTGTTTAAATGCATTTATTCAGATATTTTTAGACCTAATGACGTTGTTTTACAGAAATTTTATGTGACATACCAACTAGGAAATAAACAACAAAAACTATTTTCAAACAAACGACATTAAAATTAATACGTCTTGGAAAAATTAATAAATTTATTTACTTGTCAATAAAATTTCAGGTTTCCTACGCTACGGTACCACGAAAACTAGCCAATTTATAACCAAAAGCGAGATATTATCATAAACCTTCAAAAATAATATTAAAAGTTTCCCAATGACAGATGTTTTGCTTGTTGACATTTGTATAGCTTTGCACGTGGAATCTGTTAGAACTAAATCGTTTCCGTTCTACTTGTTTAAATTGACAAAAAACTTTAAGAATCAATCAATTAAAAAGTACGCAAATTAATTATTTTTGTTAATAATGTAATTAACCTTTTTCGATTGGACAGGTGAAGCGGTTAAATTACGGAATTGCGTTTTATTGAATTTTTATCTAGTTGTCCTCGGCTTGTCAATTAAACTGTTTTCACTGTTATATCTAATGCTCAATAAAACATCAAACTTTCCCATTATAAGTTTAAATAAGTTAAACCATCAAAGCTGGCTCCAATAATAAACCTTTTTTTGGAGTAACGTAAAATTGAGGAAAAAATTATATCATAACATATGAGACACCTATAATATTGGCATATCATCCGTAGGGTAAATAATCCAGTGCACTGCAGTGTCTGGTATAATAAATAATATTAACACTTTGACTGCCAGTGTCAGCCACCGGTGGCCGACACAAGGCATTTTAATTGCGTCTCGTCGGCCACCGGTGGCTGACACTTTGTTCCTTATACTGTCATATAAAGTCAATATAAGGTACAAAGAGTCAGCTTCAAATTAAAATATCTTTTATTGAAATAAATATAAATGTTTCAGAAAATATATGAGGCGAATATGAGAGGGAAAACAGAACGAGGACGACCGAAAAAGACTTGGCACGATCAGATCAATTAGAACTTAAGATCTGGCGGTATAAAAAGTCTGCGTAATCGGAGGGCATGTATGACTAGATGTATGGATGTGAAGGAGGCGAGGAGTGTGTGTCCGGACCGAAGAGTGTGGCGTTCCATCCTCCTCTGCCTACCCCTGCGGGGAAACGGCGTGATGGTAGTAGTAGTATATAAGTGTTAATATTGTTAACTCTAGAAAGCTATTTAAATTTTCTAAAGCCGGCCCGTGGTGACTACAGTTCGTCATCTAGATCTATGGGAGGTCCCCTATACCCAACTCCACATATAAACCCACCATCATCCGTATTCCATTGCACCTGGATTATTAATTAATGGTTTTACCCGCATCTTCTAGAAAAGTGTTCTGGCGTCTTTGGCCATAATAACTCCCCATACCAAACCTCCGCGACACTCATTGCACGTACTATCGGGGACAAGACAAAAACCGCCTCGTGTATGATAAATAATAAACCAAAATGTAATAGAAAAATACTGGCATTGCTTCTGGTTCTTTTAAGTTTTTATTAATGGCAACTTTTTATAAGGTGCAAATATTTTTTCTGACAGAAATACTGTCAGTTCTTAAATAGATAAATATTAATTAAGAATCCATTATCTTTTATGCCTCACCGATTGAATCACATTTGAAATATATATTCTAATATTACATCTTCCCCAGGTTTTTTTTTCTAAACTCGTATTTTAGTTTTACGATTTAGCAACTGTCAAAACGTATTGCATTTTTTGTTCGCTTCTTTCGTTACTGTGGTTTCGAACCACGCGTCAGATATACAGAAAATTCAATTACAATGAATAAGTCATCGCTTAATATACTATAGACATGTAATCATAGACAAATCATGTTAAATTGTCATATATTATCAGAGCCATATATCAAATACTTTATCTGCGTCAGTAAATAACATTTTCAATTAAATTTTGCATATAACAGCCGAATGAAAGCTCTTAACAATTAGTTATTGTCAAAATGTATTTTATTCTCAAATCTATTTAAAGTATTCATAATTTTAAAGACCTCAATTTCGGTTTACCGTTCTCTATCTTATTTATAAAATTATCTATTTAAAAAAATCTTTGTAAATTGCGGTTATCAGTATTTTTTTCAAATGAGTAATATTTGTGTTTTTATCATTTACAAAAATACTTCAATTCCTTACTTCAATACTTCTCTTCCATGCTATATATGTGAGCCTAAGCGGCTCATTATTTAAAATATGTATCAAACTGTGATAGAGTGGGTTCGAACCTAGAAACTCTGACTCAAGAGTCCACGATACTAGCCTCGGGACCTTAATTCTACACTTATGTATAGAAATTTAATAAACACCATTGTTAAAAAATAAGACAAAGATTGATTGACGAAACGTTTTAAGTAATTTTTTTTCTAATGTGATATTTATTAATTAAACTTATTTTTCAGAACATATTTACATTGGGGGGGTTTATTGTAATAAAGCAATATATTACAACCAGCGAAAACAGACTTATGATATTGATCAAAGTTTGAACCTGTTATAGTCGTTTGAAACCACAGAGATGCATGAAAGAGGCGAAGAATGTTTGTAAAATCAGAGTGATGTGGCGTTCTATTCTCTCTGCCTACCCCTGCGGGGAATCGGCGTGAAGGTTACTTAGCAAGTTAAAATAGTTGTCTTGTGGTAATGTTTGGGATAATTATTATTAAAATTAGTAGTCAGTAACAAATCAATTTAACGAGTAAAGACTTTAAACACAAGTTTTGAAATAATTCAATGATTCAAGCACCATATCATCCATATTCGAAATAGATTTGATAATTATTACCCTTATATACCTGGCAAGAAGATAATTTATAATGATTGATTCTCTTTCACATTCATTTTGAAACCAAATGAATTAATCTACACAAACAGTAGTAGACCTGAAGTTATCAGAAGCTTCTTAGATTATTTCATTCCATTTTTAGTTTTAAAACAGGTTGAAATATTATTTATTTTTATTTATCTGTCTAGTCATAATAATCCAGCGAAAATGTTAAAGGTTGAAGAAAACGCACAGTCGTAAAAATTTATTGGCATAAATACAAAGGACATCTGCCAGTTTTTGAATACTGTAAACTTTCCGAACTGCATGGAGAATATATTATTTCTTATATAAAAATACTGAAAAGTTTTTCAAAAAATTAACAAAAAATTACTGTTGTTTGTGGCATGTATCACTCAATGTTAAGTGCATTGCAAAAAAAAAACAAAAATTTCTGTTTTCGCAGATATTATTATGAGCTGTATCCGCACCCATGCTTCATACTGCTTCAGAAGGACGCGGTGTTAACATGATTGTTAATTGTAAGAAGACCAACTTATCGGTTCTGAGCTCCTGCTTTTAGGATCTAAGAGTGGGATTTATTTGGTGAAATAAAGATGTGAGTGAAGGTCATTACTGCTACACAGGAAAACAAAATGAAACAGCAAACCTAAGACATGTCGTAAGCCCTGTATTTGGTATTTACCAAGACTTCTATATTGTTACGATATCAATATAAAAACACCCAAGAGGACAAACCCAGATTTATAAACAATGATTTGGACACATTCCACACATTCTTGAAACCCTTATCCACACCCGATGGTGCATAGGGCTCTGCATCATATAAACGCAGTATTATCTTGATCGTTAACTTACTAAGGAAAGGTGATCAGCCTTCCGCTTGAGGCACCAGTACAGGGTGAAATTGAACAAATATTAGAGTTGAAAAAACACTTTTATTTATTTGACCCCCTATGGGAATCGAACCAGGGACCTCCAGTACTGTAGCCGAGCGTGCTGACCATTACGCTACGGAGATGGACTAAGAAAATTAAAAACCACACGATAACGCGAGCAAATGTGTGAATCAATTTTTTTGAAGTAGTATTGGGTTTTTAAAAATTTCTAAATGCCATCTAAAAATCAAAAATAAATACTTTGAAATGTAAGCACAAAAATGAATTCTTGACGAATGAAATAATAGAACTAGAGACAAACGTGACGAGAATTGAGAATGAGTGTGATCTGTGAGCACCCTTCCTATTAGTGTTTAGATTTATAGAAGGTCCATCGCTCAAAATCGTGTTGTTTTGAGAAAAATTCTCCGATGCAGTCGTGAGACGAATTCATTATAACATCACTGCGATAACGCATTGATAATAACCCGCTATTGTAAGAATGAGTTCTTTGTTAATGTAAAGAAAAGATGGCTGTTGAAAGTGAGAGTGGCTACTGTTTTACTCTTGTTTTTATACTTGACAAAAATATATACATTTTTTTATTCATATTTTTTAAATTATATTTCCATATGGTGTACGGAGTGCGTGGAAGTTTTCGGTAAAGGAAGGGTAATTAACCATGAGTATTTCAATGTTTTATAATTTAGTACATAAACCCTGATGATGACAAGGTTCTTGTTGAAACCGGTTGGATAAAGTGTACCAATAAAAAGTGGTTAAAACAAGTTGTTTTATTTTATAAAAATATATACATATTTCATTCAAGCTATAAAATTAATATAAATACGTATTCCATTTCTAATTTTGTATTAGTTTACTAAATAAATAGAAAAAACATTATTACAAAATGTACTTATTCTACATCTATGTTAAGATGTCAAAATACATAAAAATATCTCATAAAAAAAAGATCACTAGGATAAAAATAAATGTATATTTATTTGATAGCACCATGGACTGGTACAAGAATCAGACATTGCATCGATTCGATATAGCGCTTTATGCACCATAGGGTGTAAGAGTCAGTAGTACGTGAAGATAGAGATGATAAATACAGGATCTCTGTTTAAAAGGCCGTTTTTGGTGGAATAGTTGGCACTATAGGAGAAACTTTTATATGGATAACCATCAAAGGAGAAGTTTGGCTACCGTACTCGAGGTCTCAAATTCGACTGGACTGGCACATGAAGCGCAGGACCTTGCTTTCATTTAATTTGTGACCAAGATAACACAGCATCCATACACTGCAGTGCCCTATATACCATTAAATTTAAGTTATGGTTAGCAGAAGAAGAATAAAATAGGTACCGACAAACTAAACTTAAGTAGCCCAAAATGATTGAAAAAAAATTATGGTAGATATTTTAATAATATTTTTTTATAAGCTAAATTATTACATATATTTTTGTCAACGCATAATATATTGAATAATTATTATAGATAGTTTACAATTGTGCATTTTCAAAGCCTGGTTACAAAATAAACGATGAAACAAATTTCTAATTTATTTATCTTGTATAGTCCATTTTTATACACGCTTTTTGCTGTTGTTATTTTCGGCCATTTTTAATAAACTTGATATAGTTTCAATTGATAACGTAAAATTGTCCTCTCCAACATGTAACAATCCTGTTTTTATGTTGTAGTGCTTAATTTTTACAACAATAAGATCGTGAGTTTTTATGACGTTATTACGCCACATAAATGACACATAAATATAAAATAAATCTTGTATGAATCTGCATTTTTAAGTACGTAAATTTTATTTGCCTTGGTGATGTTTTAGTGCCATTTTATAGATCTTTTAGTAACTTAAATATGGTGTTAAAATGTCACATACGGCTCCCTTCCTAAAGCTTATCTTTCATCAACTGTAGTCGTAAACACAAAGATGATGGGTCTGATTCCGAATTCTGCGCATGTGCCATAATCCGTATCAGACTCCTTAATATTACAATATATTTTTTTGTATTTAGGACCCTCCCGTGTTTCGTTGTTGGATGTAAATATTACAAATTCCCTTCCCGTAGGGACATTTGATCTTGTTATGTGAAACAATAGAAACATACTAATGTCGAAGAGAAGATCACGAAAGGGTAAGGAGGAATTTGTGAATGAAGCTTCAAAAAATATTGAATGTCACGAGTAAAAATGATCTAAGGCGTGAACAATTTTAATAATACAGCCTCTCTCATAAACATTTCAAGACATTGCTTAAGTTTTTGCAGGCTTCTGTTTGAAAGTTAAAATTCATTTGAGAGATTTTCTTCTGAGACAACCAATTCATGAAGAACTGATAAAAAAATGGTTAGTAAGGAAGTTAACTTAAAATAATAAAGAGATTTGTTTTAAACACACGGATTTCTTATATACGAGTATTTTGTATATTCTTTGATCGTGATTATTTTACCTTTATATTATTAATTATCAACATTACATTGCATTTGATGTAGTGTCATGTATTTATTATATTGTAAATAATGTGTAAGTACGAAATAAATTTTTTAATACATTTCGTAGAAACATAATATGTTCTTTTTGTCTAGACTGGCGTGAAGAGGACGTGAGAATTATTACCAATTGTTTATTAAAGAAAAAAAAATAAAAATTTTATATACAGGAGTTCGAATTATCCTTCTCGTTTGTGAAAATATACATAGCTACAAAAATTAGTATTTCAGTCGTGTTTACCGATGCTAAACGTCTCAATCGAGCTAAATTGAAGAGAATTATTTAAAATACATACATTTTTAATAGAATTTAAAACATTACAAACCCTTTCTGCTTAGTCGATCTAATTTACACAATTAAACGATCAAAATCGGGAAAAAAACTAATTCAATCACTTACCTTGGATTCGTTCCTTTATACCGTTATCAATACAGTGAGAATCAATGAACAGATGTAAGTTTAATAATCTAGTCACAAGTTCCCTTCTGATTGCCGATACACGAATTAGACGATTGACTTGTTAAATTCATTGAGGACTAGTATTGAAAAACCAGGACCACCTGCCTTAATCGCGGTAAATTTTGCCAACCGTTTAGGAGCGATTAACGATCTCATTAATAGGGCTAATTGTATCCAATACTATTTTTTGTAGCCTCTTACAAACTGTAGCGCTCATTAAGCGGGTTTTTAAACCCATTCGAAGCACAGAAACCGTGTTTGATTTTTACGATCAGTTTTATACGCAACGTTATAAAACGATCCAAGGAGGTGAAAACGGTTTTAAATTAATTGTTCATACGTTTGCTTAGAAGTCTTCTTCGAGATGAGTACTTCCTGTACACGTATGAAGTCACGAGACACTTGTTACATATTTGAACTACGTTTCATTTATCCGAGATACTAATTAAAATTCCATCACATCCTCAAATAATAACATTAAGTACCAATATCATTAAATTATAATTAATTTACCCGCCTATATAACACATGAGCCTAATATGTATACATAAGTAACAAAATACTTTTTTATTGCTCGATAAAGGAATTTGTATAATGACGCGGATTTATGTTTCCTCACTCGATTGTAAACATTACATACATACATGCACATACCGCGCTGGAGGTCGTAGGTTCGATTCCCGGGGGGAGGGGGTGTTAAAATACTTCAAAAATAGATTTTTTAGGACAATACTCATATTTACATTAATTACACGGGACTGTTTTATATATATATATATATATATATATATATATATATATATATATATATATATATATATATATATATATATATATATATATATATATATATATATATATATATATATATATATATATATATATATATATATATATATATATATATATATATATATATATATATATATATATATATATATATATATATATATATATATATATATATATATATATATATATATATATATATATATATATATATATATATATATATATATATATATATATATATATATATATATATATATATATATATATATATATATATATATGTATATATATATATATATATAGTTATAAATATATACATATGAAACATGAGAATGTGCAATATTTGTCTTGGTTCTAGGTATAATCTCTTTGATACTATTTTTTTATCTTAATCAAGCAGCGGGATGCCAATCGCGTATGGTGTCAACGTTGAATTTACGTGATTTTATCAGTCAATGAATTTATCAAAGCGATTACGAATAGATTGACGCGTTTGCAACTTTAGATGCACCTGTTTATCAGTGCACATTGCGGTCATCAAGGACAATCAAAACAGCTGGTCCAGGTTTAATCAGGTAAAAATTATTTTGCACGCAATATCTCGATTATCCAAATATGCATACAGGAAATTATCGAGACCTGAAAATGTATTTATTTAACGTATAACGTGTCTGTGTTTGGTAAAAAGATCTTCTTCCTGTAACACCATCGGATGATTATTATTTTTAAATACGAGACAAATAAATTTATAAGTTGGATGTTGTTGGTAATAGAAGCAGAGGAAGACTGAGGAAACTTGAAATGATCAAGTATTTAACATACTTGAAAGTGGTCAGGATAATCGGTGGTAATATATGAGGAGGTGTATAAATGTGGAGGAGACGAAGATTGTTAGTAAAGACAAATTGATGTGGCCTTCTATTCTCGCTGCCTACCCCTGTAGGATAGTGACGTAATGGTTAGTTAGTTATTAAGTCGTTTAGACAAACAAATGTAAAATAAAAAATATTGGTTAGCATTGTAAAATTGTAGCTGAAAAATCAATTATTATGCATAACTGGATATAAAAAATATTATTTTGTAATATTCTTTATTGGACCTATGAACTTACAATCATATTACTGAAATTTTTATTAAAATTAAAATTTAAGTTGTCTCGGTAAATACCACTTTTTCTAGAAAAAGTGTTATTTACCAAGTAAAACTAAAATAAAAATGGACAGATTTTACCACAATGACTGCGGAATCAATTAGTATTTTTTTTTATAGTTTTAAAAACATATTTTTCACTTGACAGAGATGTTATATTCATCATTTGATCTGTGAATTAAAAGTTTTATAACTGAAATTTTGATTGTTTCATAAATACCATGTATGCATATTCAACTTAAATAATATAAAACATTTTGAAATTGAAATTATAAATAAAACATTTGTTTTTTAACAGTCGTTAAAATGTAATGTTAAAATATAACGGCACAAAAACAAGTGTATTTTTAACTTAATCATGTCCTACCACAAAGTGAATGCCGAAACAATAAATAAGATAACTTTGGAATCTCATGTATGTAAAGTTGAGTAATTTTTTATGAAAGTATTTTTTTCGTAGTCATTTCAAAATTGCTTGATATTTTTGAAATGGAAAAAAATGTTAAAATGGCATTTCAGATAAAATATTTATTAGGCGATTCATGTCGTGTGTACGTCTCGCTTCACTTTTTATTTATTGCGTTGTGGTATTTATGTAGACGCGGTAAGTGCAGGTCGCGTGGTTGACACCTGTTACAGGTGTTTTGATTAAAATAGCACCCGCACATTGCACTTACAGCCACCAAGGACAAAATTACGAATATGTGCTTTTCTTATCTTTAGCTGCAAAATGTATGTTGACATTTTAAAGCGGAATACAAGTGTAGAAATATGAACATGGCTTGTCTCGTAGAAAACGGAACATTCAAATGGCTTATTTTTAGTGCCGCCATCTATTAACAAAAACCGGTGCTAGAAAAGTAGATATTTTACTAAGCTTAATTTAAAATTTCATGACGTTTGCTACATTGAAAGCTAAAAAATTGCACATAAAGTGACAAATAAAAGCATGCATTGGTCGACAAAATATTTGTACTTGAATTTGAGCATGAATTTATGAAAAATGAGCTGGAATGTTCATTGCAATACATGAGAATGGAATTACATAATATCAAAATAATTCAATTCATAGCATTTTGCCACAGCATTTGAAACTCTTTGGTGCTGTTTAAGGTCTTTTGACAGCATTAGTGGACGATTTGAACAATACTTGTATTTGTATTATGATTGTACTTGTAATCGAACCTGGAACTAAACGAGCTTACAACTACACTATGGAGGCAGAGATTGAACGATAACTGTTTTATTAATATTTTATTTATTTATTTAACATTCACATTAGCAGTGTACAAAAATACAATATATTACGAATACGGACATGATTCCCTGAACGCCAAAGTCAACTATTCTGTCACCTACCTGATATTCTTCTCAATTTCCTTTCCCGTAATGTCCTTCACTGTTATCAAATAATATTTGGATATACATTACACCTCTTTTTGAGATATGCAGAGCAATGCTAATAATATTTCCTTCGAATAATTAACAATCAAGTTATCCAGAGACTCTAACATTAAATGTTAATTCAAATCAATAAAAAAACTGAATAAAGTTAATATTTTTTTTTATTTAAAAAAAACGGTTTTTTTATAATCAAAAAGAGTTTATACATATAAAAGCGATATAATAAGATATTTAGTATTTTAGCACACCAAAAAATAATTTATATTATCCTTATTATCATCAAAATCAATATGATTCGATGTTTCTCGTCTTTAGGTGTAAGGCTCATTAGATCAGCGATTGATAATGATTAAGTTGATATATGCAGCAAATAAATAATTCCCCCCGCTAGTAAGGCACAAGATAAATGGTGTAGATCTCGCGCCTGATGTCGATTGTTTCAAAATAAAAGCTCTCGGCGAGCTTTGAAATGACCAGAGAACAATGCGTCGATCAGATAACCCGAGTCGCCTGAACTCGCACCGTATACGAAGTAGCTCGCAAGAACATATGAAACACACATGTATAAACATTGAAGATGTGTAATTGTGGTAAAGGGTAAGGTGTAGCGCTGATAAAAATGCTCCCTGAATTCTGGCGCACAGAAGTTTAGGAATTCATTTGGCGCAGTCCTTTTTTTCCGATGCTACCTTTTTCGTTCTTGCTTAGCTTTTATTGTAAGGCTACAAATTTTCATATAATTTTTTTTTACAGTATTAAATTTTAAGTCCAAATTTAAACTCTGTCACATTATCAGTATTAAGCAAGTTAGTAAGTGTATGTGTATGCAACCACGAGTGTCTAAGATATTACTATTAATTCTCTTTCTCGTTTGGAATATAAGAGTAATGTCACCCGTACCCTATTAAATTTGCAGGAGCACAATTTGATTCGATACGGTGCCTGTATGAGAGCAAGGAAAATAGAAGAAAAAATAACTAAAATAATTAAGGTGTATTTTAAGTTATATTTATATTTGGAATTATTGTTTGAAAATTCAGATGAATCCGTTTTTTTCATTAAAAATAATAATTGCACCGTTTTCATAAAATAATCAACTAATGAGCGCTTTATGTTTTTTTTTACTTGTTAACAGTTTCAAATTTTTACAATTAGGTATATGTAAAATATGACCTTTAGATGCTACACTCATCACATCAAGATTCAGAATGAAGAAAAATAAATAAATATAAGAAAATTTACGTATAGTGATTGATATCCATGAGTAAAGGAGAAAGTAACAAAATTATTTATTCTAACTACTCTGTATAAGACATTTAGAAAAAAATAACTCATAAAAAATTGATAAATTTGTCCTTCAAACATCTAAAATTAAAATAAAAGCAATAAGGGTTGCAATAAAACAAATAAACATTTTTAATACACAATATACTTTTTCGTCAATAGAACTTTTTTTTTACTCAATTCATGATATTTGATGAGTTTAATGTTAAATTCATAATTATTAAAAAAAACACTTGTGTAATACCATTTTTGAGTTTTATATCATTATGCACGACTAGTTTCGAAAACTACAAATATGTTCATGTGCAGGTGAAAAGTAAAACTCTTAACATTTAATTTTTTAAAAATGCTTCTTAGATTTAAAATATTTAAAAAAAAAAGTTTTCTTAGCTGTTATTCTCGTACCTCGGCACTAGGCTCCTATCGCCGACAGATTACAGATTCCATATAGTGTGCCATTATTCACGCTACATCCCGCCTCCTCCAGCCACCCTGATCCGCCCCCCATTGTACCACCGTCCCCCAAGGGTTGACTCACATACATCAAGTCACTAACGAGACATGCAAAACACAAGCTTTATATTGCAATATTTGATCGGTTAGCGGGCAAACCATAATAAAAAAATGTAAAAATGCGATGCGGTATATATTATTTTATTCAACCAAAAATGTTTTGTATTTTTTACTGGAATAATACAGAAGTTAGAGATGACTAGACTTTTTTGTATTTAGCAACAGCAACGAGAAAAACTTATAAAAAACTAATCCCTTACTAGTTGTGAGTCTAGGAAACTTTCACCAAACCAAATATTTTATAGTATTCTTTTGAAAAACGACCGATATATTAATATTTACATTATGATCAACATAAAAGATCAACATAACACTGCATTGGTACATTGCAGTGCCCTGTGTATCATTGGGTACGGATGAGGGATAGAAGAAGTTATATAACCTCATTGTTCATATATTTTCACACTTTTATTATTTTTTTACACAAATATTTTTTTATTATAGCTTTATATTTTTGAACAGTTTAATTTATTAAACTTCTCATATTTAGTGTCCATTCCTCTGGGCGTATGTACACAACAAGAAAATAAAATAATGTATGAATAACCCAGGAATAAAAAACACTAAAATTAGATTATCAATATGCAATAACAAATTATGTAATTTACAGTATTGGTATGATGTAAATATGATTGATATGCCTTTTTTTATTTCTGTGTATTTAAAAATATTAGATGTATCATTTTTTTGGTAAAATAATAATTAGAAGGCAAAAAAAATCTGGTCCTAAGGCAAAATGAGGGAATGGTTAAATTATCAGAATTTAATATTGTGAAAATTATAAAATATTTTTTTTTGTATTAATTATGTTAAAAGAGATAAAAAGAAAATATAAAAAGATAAGATACATAAAATGGAATGGTGAGTCTCCGCAAAAAATATATATAATTTATTTATATGAATTTATAAATGTTTGTATGTTTATATGTATGAATGTGTGTACATATTTTTAAATAAATAAATTAAAATAAATAAAAAATGCATTAATATTATTACACCAAATTGCTTATCGAGTGAATAACTTGAAAATATTATTTGAAATTAAATATGCGTATGAGAAATAATCTCCAGTTTCCTCGAGATATTCTTACTTATGATTTCATACACGTACGTTGCCTTGTAAATCACGTATGGTATATTGTGCACCTCATTGACTAGAGGGCAAATCAATGCACGATCGTACGTAATAATGTTTGGCGTTATCTGGCGCGCATGAAGTATGGCAGAAGGGTTTGTGTGCCGAACGTGGGACTTGTATCGCGAATTTGATCTGTTTTTAATTTGACCATATAGTTCGGCGTGCCCCAGGGATCCACAACTGACGTTTGCCTTTATTACTCATTGTATGGAAGCGTGGATTATACTGGATACCACAAAATTACCAAAAATAAAATATTTATAAAAATGTTATATTTTATAATTTTTTGCACAAAAAATATTTTTTACAAAATATTGAAATATTTATTTCTGAATTTCGACATTATATTAAGTTAAGGCTTTCTTATCCTTAATAATTTTTTTCTGGATATTATTTTTAAATAAAACTTTCTTGTCATGCGTTGCTGTGTCTCAGTCTTATGAATATAAAAAAAAAAAAAAAAAAAAAAAAAAAAAAAAAAAAAAAACTGAAAGAAAAATCAAAATGGGTAAATAAGTTTAATACGTCAGACGATATTTTTTTAAAATTATTTTAATACAAAGATAAAATTAAGCGCATATTTGAATGTAACGTTTAGACAAAATTTCAAAGCAATCAGTGAATAGATCTGAGAAATTTGAGAATAAGAATAAACGAATATAAATATTTTTGTTGATGGATTTTTTAAAACACACACTTCATAAATTACCGTCCAAATACGTATTATAGTCAGTAAATCAGTTGATTTTTAGAGGGCTGGTCACCTTTCCTTCATGTGCTAATTAATGATCAAGATAACACTGCGTTTATATGATACAGTGCCCTATGCGCCATTGGGGTGCGGATAAGGATTTGAATGAAATCAGTTTATTTTTAGTAAGATAAAAAAAACTTGTTTCCAGTTTGAAGTACATACGAGTATGTTGACCGTTCTTCATATAATAAAATATTAAGAAAATCAATAAAAAAATTCAAATTTCATGTAATTCAAATATTTTAAAATACATAACATCAAGTTTCCAAGCAAAAAAAACATTAATTTTTGTTTTCATATAATTCATATTATTTGCAAATTGGTTAACAATAATTTCATCAACATAAGTGTAAATTTTATAAATTCAAAAAATAAATATTAACTTGTGTAAAAGGACGAAAAATGTTATAGATTTTGTTGCCACACGTTACTTACAGTGAATATTGGCTTTATCCCGACACAAACGCTTCTCCCGTAACATGAAAATAGCGATTCCTGTATATTTCATACTTCACAGAACTACATTCTTAAATTTACGTATGTACATTAGCACTTATGTTTCATAACTTTACATACTCGTATATCCGTAGCAGTTTATGACTCGAGAATTTTTCTCCAACATTGTGCTTTAGGCTCGGGATGATCGTGAGAAAATGACCCAGTTTTAGTCACTAGCAATTTATTGCCGGGCTGCATATAAATTAATGGGGAATAATGAGCGTGAAATATTGTTTTCCTGAATCAATTGTCTTAAAGAGATGCTTGTTAACGTTACATTTATAAACATTATATCGCAGTTTTAAGGATGATCTGATGTGAATATAAATACAAGGAAATTACTGTTATTTTGCGTTGAATATTATGCTAATAACGGAAAAGATTTATGATTTACTAAATATATTTTTACATGTAGGAACTGTCTGTCAAGTTAAGTTCTTTCGCCTTTTTACAAAAAACTATTTTACGATATATTTGTATTTATATTTATATCAATATTTTCAATATTAGTTAATTGTTATATTTAAATATAAAAATTAAACACTTGTATAAAACAAATTTTCTGCTTATTTATATGTTTACATTAATAAAGTCAAAAGTGTGAACTTTTTACAAAATATCAATTTAATCAAGTTAAATTGAAATTAATGTAATAAATATTATATTTTTTTCAAAGCTACTAAAATATTTTATTAAATATTTATATAAATAAAGTAATTGAAAGAGACACGCGTTAAAAAATATAGCATTGGAGAGCATCAATATGTTTTTTTTAATTTCATTATTTGATTTATACACTCACCTCAGATACAGTGATAAATCTGGAAAATCTAGTTTCGTGAAACTAGATTATTTTTTTCGAGTAATTATTATTATGAATTATTTTTATTTATTATTATTTTCGAATTGAATATTGAGAAAAATAGTGTTGATTGAGTGAGTAAATTTTGAAATCACGGATTTTTTTTTTATAAAAGAGTGTTAAATGTAAAAAAAATACATAAATAATTTCTTATAATCGTATTATAACTATTATAAATAATAATTTCAACTTGTTTTGAAGCAAGCAGCTTCTTTCTTAAGAAAAATTAATACTTGATGTTTTTACTTCAAATATTTAGTTTATACGACTTTTTAACAGAATCCTTTCCTTTGATAATATTGTACTCAAAAAGTATATGTGGATAAACCTCTTTAATATGTTAACAATAATTACTGGCCGACATTTCTTGCTACCACGGATGAAAGGATAACCTTATGACTCTACAAACAAACCTTAAATGAAATAAAAAGGTTCCGTGGCCTTAATGATGGTGTTAAAGCCGATGTTTTAAATTGCATATTATCAGATAAATCGGATTAAACAAAGGCATGTATTCGCTTCGAAATTCAATTTATATTAAACGTTCAAATCTTAAAAGAAAACGAAGAGTTATTTTGAAATGAGAGAAATAAAATAAAAATCTGTAATAATTTCATTCATTTCATCCAATTTGTGTTCAACATAACAAAGAAACGATAAAAATAAGCAAGGTTAGAGTTAAAAACGCATCTGAAATTTCTCCATGTCGCAATGCTTGATAATAATGTTAAATACATCAAAACACGTATCACATTAGATTTGTTGATATAAAATGGTATTTATAAAGTGTGACTTAAATTTAAAATGGACAGGTATAACCACAAAATTAGTGTTGAATTAATTGATGACAATTAAATTAATTTAACTTATTATTTATTGAAAGAGTATGTACATATTATACTACACTGTAGTAGGGTTCCTTTTGTACGTTAGTTATTTTGTTGTTACGTTATTTTGAGAGATGGGTCTTAGTTGAGAATTTGTGAAGTATATAGCTTTTTCCGATCCAATAGGTGAGATTCATTTAGAATTACTTCACATATATTTTTAAGGAGAGAGTCCCTGATATAACATTTCAATTTTAAGACTCCTTAAATCAAATACTGCATTATTCAATAAACGAATGATTTATTAATGTGTGTAATAGGTGTTTTACCTTGAGACCAACCATATTAAGTTTTGAAAAAAGTGAGAAGATATAGGACACCTATTAGAAAATTCAGTGGTTATTCCAGAACTTATTTAGTTGTCATTTTTTAAATGACCGATTCAACTTTTATTTGGCCTATTAAACATTAACCCCAATGTTTCTCTAATAAATGAGTTGTTAATAATTTGGTAATTTTTTGCGTCGGTTGTACCCGTCAATAGATAAGATGGATGGTTTGGGTCTAGTTTGTACCTTGTTAAGTTTTATTGACCATTGAGACATGTAGGAACTATAATAGGACTATGGGACCTGGTTAGTAGGCCTACTAAGAAATCCATAAAACCGCTAACAAGGCTTCTCATTAGGGTAGCCAGACAGAAGGCTTTTTCCAGATTTAGTGTAGTCTACTATTTTTAACTGTTTTTTGCCATCCAGCAATGCGGTATTTTGAATAAAATATGACATAAAACTTACTTGAGGTGTAAAAATAGATAGCGGAATAATTTTTTTGTTGATATTTTAACAAAGGCAATTTATTAAAAAATGTGAGTATTTACAGGGCTTGAGAAATATTATAATGACTTTCCACCAACAGCATTGAAAAAAGTAGTCGGCACATTATTTTTTGAGAAAGTCGATCCTGTGCTGGCAAAACATTCGAAACATGAGTTAGATAAAGATCTAACATACTAATATAAGAGTTTCTGCTTAATAAAAAGCTTCTTTACATCTCACCAATAGATGTCTCTAGTGAAGTTCTAGTGATTCATGAACAAGGTTTCTAAATTGGTTCATATATATAGAACTTCCAAGAATTTGAGTAGTGTGGTTGTCAATAATGGGTAGAATTGGTGAATGTTACACGTGTGTAAAGTGATCACTTAAACCAGCCTATGACGGTCGTAAGCCCCGTAAATGCCCAGACTTCCATATTCTTCTTCATCTTTGATGAGATTTCAAAAAATAATAGATAAAGATCTTTTTTTTTGGTAAATCTACTGAAAATACACATTATTTGCACAAAATTATTAACTTTGAAGCAATCTAAGGACACTTCTAGGATCACACTATATGGAACGATTTATATCTTAGTCAAGAGTATCTTTATAATAAGTAGATTTAGTAAATTAAAATGATGTTAAGATACGATAATTTCTTAAGAAAGAGTCGATGTACTACTATTTTACTTACTTACATTAATCAACAAAGCCGAAAAATTAGTTGTGTGCTTTTCTGAATATTTTAAAAAACATAAAATACTAATTGTTTATCGAGTCAAATCAAATAATTTATAAATCAACAAATACTTATAAATCTGTTGAAGAAAGTTACTATATTAGTTTCAATCGGATAATTGTTCAGTGGTAAGTGTTCCGGATTTTTATATCAGTCTTTCTAAGTTTGACTTCACTCTGCTAAAACTAAGATTATGTTTTATACAAATTGCTTTCCCTGGCTTAAAAAAAAACAAAATATTTGATTCGTAAATCATAATATTTAGATATTTATTCAAAAATAAACTGTCCTGAATTATTGGCCACTAAAAAGTAGCATAAAATGCGTCAATAATTTTCCAAACTCACTTAAAGGTATTTTCGTATTGATTCCGAGATATTTGGTTCTACAAGTCTCATTTATAACCCAACACTTCAGTCGGGATAATTTGACCGGTGAAATTAAACTTTCGTTGCAAAAATTTCATATTGTCGTATCAAAACTTTCGTCAAATTATTGATTTCTGTTAACTTACACTTGTTTCGAATAAAAAAATCAGGTAAACACTGCAGCTGGTCACAGGAACAAAAAGGTAATTACACACATTATTGTTTTTTGTTGATACTGTGAGCCTTATTCCGATTCTATGGTGATATTTAACGCAGGGGTAAGAAAGAACCTTTTCATTGAAGTTAGTAAACTTGAGTATTCTGATAGATATTTTTTATTAGATTTAAGTTTTGTACTGATATTTATTGGTGGAACTGCATTTCATAGAATACAATAATAACTTTGTAGTTTTTTCTAATGAATTTTATTTGACTAGTAACAGGGTTTCGTCGTCACTGACATCATCAGACTGGTATGATGTCTACCCAGTTTTACAATATCTGTATTGTAGAAAGGTTTCGTGTGTACCTACTGTCAATAAAAACTTGTCTCCTATACACAATATTTATTTGCTGTATACGGAAACACAGAAATTTATTACTTACTTGCTCTTAGGCTACACGTTGCTCTGGCTTAGTCTGGACAATGGAAAAGAAACCAAAAATACGAAGTACACATTTCTAATATGTTTAATTTCACAATGCAAGTAAAAGCAGCTGTAAAGAATAATGCTGTCCACTGTGAGCAATGTTTAGTATTACCTGTGCTGCTGTAACCTTCAACAGTTGGCGCTGCCATGACGTTTTTTTTTAAATCACGTATTTCACCCTGTAATAGGTATATACACAAAAACACGCGGATATATCGAATGCAACGTTCTGTCAATAATTTAAACCAATCTGAAATAAACTAAATGAAAAGAGATCGAAAAATGACACATGAGATATTATAGAATTGTAAAAGAAAAACAATTGTTTTTTTAACACTTGAGTTTATTTTATGGCGACTAGTTTCGGAAGCTATGCTTCCATCTTCAGGTCTAAATGTAAACATATTTTATTATATACCGTAAGATATTATTTGCCATTTTTAATAAAGAAGCGTGATTATTATATATTGTAAAGAATAAAATAAAAACAACACAGATAAATTTTCAAGACCCTTTCTTTATTTGTATTGCATCATTCCTCTTTAAATTATTTGTAAAAAAAATATTTCTAGACACGCGTCGATTATCATCATAAACGCTTCCAAAGTATTCCGCGCTTTCGCTACAGCCAATTGTTATTTCATCGTAAAAATTCTTTAGATAAATTACTCACGCGAAAATTTACAGCTCGCATTTTTTCTGGATTATTTGACTGTGCAAATAACTTCTTGTGATTTTTCTTTATTTTGTTTCTCCGTATTTAAGTGATTCAATTACTGGTACTTTATAAATATTCGGTTCGAATACGGTTGTACGGTTTATAGGCGGAGTAGCAAATCGATGGACTATTGATAAATAAACCAGGTCATTGATTGTATATGAAAGTTTTATCGTCATAGTAAAAAAAAATATATATTTCGCATATTAACGGTATTGTTAACTTTGTGGTGTGGTATTTTATAATAATACTCTCCTTATCATTCATCGTTCACATTGTGTTATACCTATTTATTGTTTCGGCATTAACTTTGTGGTAAGACATGTTACAATGATTAAAGAAAACAATTGTTTTTTACCACTTGAGTTTTATTATAGACTACATGTTTCAGAAGTTAAACTTCCATCATTCAGGTCTGTATAATAACTAAATATGTTTATATTTAGTAAAAAAATAATATAATAACTAATATATTTATGTTTAGTTATTATATTATTTTTTATATTTTATATTTTAGTTACTATACAGACCTGAATGATAGAAGTTTAACTTCTGAAACATGTAGTCTATAATAAATAATAATATAATAACTAATATATTTATGTTTAGTTATTATATTATTTTTTATATTTTATATTTTAGTTACTATACAGACCTGAATGATGGAAGTTTAACTTCTGAAACATGTAGTCTATAATAAAACTCAAGTGGTAAAAAACAATTGTTTTCTTTAATCATTGTGTTATACCACTGAAACGTTAAATACCACTTACATTTTAAGTGGTATTACAGAAAGTGAACGTGAATGATAAGGCGAGTGGAAGATATCTTTAACTTAACTTCAATTCAGTAAATAAATAAGTTTTTTTTCGGTATTTTTAATTTCCTGGTAATAAAGTAGTGGGTAAAGTAAGGTAATCTACTCTGCAAAGTCGATACATTAGCTTACATATGGTTTGTAATACATGTATTTTGACCCAAAATATAACCACATACATTTAAGTATTGTAATGTTTTTTTTTTTATTAATATCAATTATGATCCCCTCCGTAGGATAGTAGTAAACGCGTTTGACTTCGGTGCTGGAGGTCCTAAATTCGATTCTCAGGAGGGTCAAAATAAATATAGGTGAATTTCGCACCCATATTTTTTTAATATTACTCTTTACTTTTACTTTCCCTAGTAAAATTAAATATCGAGATTACAATGTGTCAATGTAGTGCCCTTTACAACTGTAATATAAATGTAAGATAAATGTAATCTTACAAGGAATCTTAATATGTGTAAAAAAGGTATAGTTAAACGTTTTTAAAAAAGTAGTAAAACTTTTGTCAAAAACATATTTTAAAACCGTTATTACGTTAATTTAGTAAACAGCAGTTTGATAAAGAACCTCTTTTAATTGTTAAAAAAAATTAAGCATATTTTTAAATATTTATGTGAATATCAGTTTAATTAAATATGTATTGAAACATTCAGAGTCTCAGTTTTTATTTCTCATAATGTCTATCATACAGTCATTCTAACACATAAGATTGACGATTTATTATTTATTCCAATTACAACTAAAAAAATGAAGATGCTTTTTTCAATCATATACAAACAAACACAAAAATCTTAAATATATATTCATATTATGCCTTATCGTAAAATTTATTTTGGAGCCCTTAAGAATTTAAACAAGCAGGAAATAAATATTTAAGCTCAGAAATTGATTACCAGATTTAATAAGAAATTATAAATTACCCCCGACCTTTTGCTAAGTTAGGGGAGTTAAACAATTTTCTAAAACGCTAAACGCTAACGAAAAGAAATAATTATAGGCCAACTAACTCGGGGCGTGTTAGGAAATAAATTGTTTGTCTAGAACGGGTTATTTTGTGCGCCTAAGTGTGCGTTTATGGCATATTGTTTTCTTGAAACTGATGAAAACGCCGTCGTGACCACAAGAGCTTTTTTTGAACACGCTCCGTTTCATTAAAAACACTCTAAAACCGGCCTCAACTTCTGAAGTAGACTGTTTATGGCATCAATCATCATATTATTTGTGGCCGATTGTAAAACGTTGTGTAATTCGTCTATCATTAAAATTGACGAGATGTTTTTTTTAGTCCAAATTCTCAAAGTAAAGTTTCTCAAAAGCCGGACTACAAAAACCCATATTAATATACAATATTATGAGAATAATATTAGACGTGGAGCACAATTAAAATACTTTTATTTCATTAAATTACATGTAACTGTTGTCTTTTAAATACGTGAGGGCACGTGTGTGTGGTGAGATATTATGCATTTTGGTGGCAGGGTATTATTACTGTCAGGAAAGTGAGATATATTATTAAAATTCGTAATGAGTAGCATTTGATATATCGTGTAGTAAACTGTTTCAAAGGAATGCCGCATAAAACGGTATACATGTAGTATTTACGGTACTTAGGAATTAATTTGAGTAAAAAATTGGTGAAAATTAGGATAATTTGTTGGACTCAAACACCGGTATTGAACTTTTGAGCAGCGAAAACATTTTACGCATCATTTGTTTCTGGGTAAAACTACAAATCGATTTTTACGCCAAAATATGAACAATTATATAAAACGTAAACAACTATAATATTTAACATATTATATGTACTATTATAGCATTTAAGTGGTAACTCACTCAGTTTTCTACGCTCAGTTATGAATATACGCATGGACATTTATCTGATGTAAACATATTGTTGTGAAAAGGGAATTTAAATGTTTAATTTGGTCGTTAATTTTTCATTCATACTTATTATGTTAATGATGAAATTTTTAAATCGTTGAGACTACAAAAAATTTAGTTTATTTTCTAACATTTAACATACAACTCAATTTATGGTGCTGTTATTCCTCCCATAGTCGGTATGTTAAGACATTTTACCGGAGATAAACATATATTGGTGTTTATTTAGTAACAATAACTTCATACGAAAATTTATAATAACAAGGTTGTCTCATATAAGTTATCTCAGTTTTAAATGGAATATAAGTGATCAATATTACGCAATTTACTCAGCAAGTAATATCGGCAATATTGGATTGATTTTTATACGTTTGGTGAAATTTCACTTGTTTTTTTTTTTTTTTTTAATTTAACCCTTATTTTACAGCAAATCATAATGGATATCAGGCAATCCTGACTTAAATAATGGTTTGTGTATAAGTAGGTAAACCATTTTTCATATGATTTTACAGAAAAAATCCAATGCAATCCAACACTAACATTCATCTATCAGATACACGACGCCAAAGTGATGTTGCGGAGGGCTTTAATCTTGATGTCACTCACTCAATCCCTTAGTCGGAATATTCTATTTTGTGTGAAACCCAACTGCTGAGAACGTAGTGGAACTAAAAGTTAATTTCTCTGTAACAATCTCACTAACAAGAGAAGTATCTTAGATCTTTATAAAGGTAATCTTCTATCCAACATTAATAAAGTTTTTTTTAAAATTGATTCGTATTTATAGATTTCTATTTGAACTGACTGAATGAATCGCCTAATACACAAATTGCAAGGCGCACAAATGAACTCAAAATTAGATTTTTGGTACCATTTGAACGTACTAGCTAATACTATAAGACGTTATGATAACAAATGAATATGTAAACAGATTAAAAATTTTCATGAACAAAAAGTTTCATGAACCAGAGCTTTGATCTGTTAACATTGCCAAAAAAACATGTGACCAATTCATTTGAATAATATTTACTAGTCACAGCGTTTAAAAAAGAAAATAATTTATAACTTTAATTTCATCCTCTTTTGACCCAGAAGAAAATAAATTTCGTTATAGAGTATACATGAGAATTACGCCCAGACAATTTACAATTTACAATGTAATTTAACATGTGAAAATATGTGAGAATGATTCAATAATGCGAATCTAAATGACGCCTTTGGCAGTGGGAGGACAGTTATTCATTAGGTTTTATACAGGTTTAACAAAAATATAACACTAAATAAAATTCAAATATTTTTTATAAAATTAAAAACATTAATAGTGACATCATAGGTGACTTATTTTTTTTTAAATTTGCTAATGACCTTATATCTGAAGATCATAATTTTGATAAAGTAAAGGTGATACAAATTTAACATGAAAAACTAGAATAACCCCATGGTAGACGACCACTAAAGAGATGGGTCGATAGCTGGGAATCGACATCGCAGAAGGCTAATCCCTCTTAAAAACAGGCCACAACGCCTACAACAAAATGAAAACAAAGAAGAAGAAGAAAATCTAAGAATCAGGAAAACAATTTTCAAAGATTTTCTCATAATGAATATCAAATTAAATTCAATTAACTTCAAGAGCGGTTTCGAAAATATTATCATCGTATCATAATATTATCAAATCACCTTTATCTCCGTCTTTTTTTCTGGCTCCTTTTTTTTTATAAATAAATCAATACGCTAATCCAGAAATTTCACTTAAGTCTATGGTTGATCTGATGAGGGAAGGATTATTCCGAATCCGGTAAGAGTAAAATAGAGTTTTTGATTGGTGTTATGCAAAGTAAACTGTGAATGATACGGAAAGTGTTTAATATATTAAGATAGAATTTAAAAAATAAAAACATTTGCTTTTATAATTTCTCATACATAATAGCTTACCACTGAGAGTTTTCGCTCGAGTATTTATTATACAATATTAAAAAAGTTCAAACCGTTTTTGATGGACCAATTTTTTTAAATTTATTTTCATTTTCATTTACATATGTATTGTATCCACGTATGCATTAATTTAAATGTATGAGCTCTACGACTGCCCTCTTTTGACTTGAAAAAAAAGTGACTAATATGGTAAAAATAAAAAGTATTGCTATTAAAATAGTTGTATTCATTAAAATAAAACTTATGTAGTCGATATGTGAGAGAATGCGAGTTCACATTTGCATTCTCACACTCGACATTATCTGATGAGCTACAAATTAAAGACCTCTATTTTCGCTAGTTTTTTTTTAACGATTTAGTTCTTTATTGCTCGACAATATATTATTATAGGACAGGTTTTTTTGTTGCACCTCTATAATTTTTTCATGATTTTTGTATTCTTGTGTCACTGTTAATTTGGATTAATGCATTGCAATATCTCACATGAGCTGCTCATTGCAAAATTAGTAAGCGGGATTTTAATTACCAAGAGGACCTCCCACATTAATGGTAAAGCTTAATTTTATAATTAATACAGTAACTCGTAATTATTATTGCTATTTGTTATCTTCCCGAAATGATTTATTTTCACGTGTTTGTAAATTTTAATAATTATTACATATTATTGCTACTGACATGATAACATAACAAAATGCTTTTAATAAATGCCTAAAAAAAAAAGTTTATTTTTTTTTAGTTTCAAATCAGCTGTTGACGTAAAACACTATTTTATCTCTATGATTTATCTGGTATATTATTGTTATATGTATTTTGACCCTCAGGGAATCGCATCCAGCTTGGTGTGTTGTGATTAGCGCGTTTGGCTTTAGTTCAGATGGTTTCGGGTTCGCAAAACAACGTGACTACTAGATAAAAATATTAAATACGTTAAATACATGTAAGATTGTCGTCGTTATTTTTTTTATTTATCCGCTTTTTTTTAACAAAATAAAAACAAATGAAAAGTCAAAGAATAATATCAGTGAATAATTTTTCAAAACTTTACTTTTTATTTAATTTTTCAAGTATTTACCTGTGTTTTATCCGCCTTAATAGTGTAGTAATCAGAACGTTTTGCCAGAATGCTGGAGGTCCCGAATTCGATTCCCATGAGGGTAAAAATAAATACATTTAAGTGATTTTTCACTCACCTGTTAATCTAATATATTTTTTGGATATAAATTATATTCATTATTACCCTTGCTCCATGTACAAGTTTTAAAGACCATAAAGTGATTTTTTTTATTATTCTAGCTAGAAAACATGAACGAGTATATTGTAATCAGTATTGGGAGCAAGAAGAATAAAATAGTGTAGGCCAATCAAAAATTTCTTAGTATTTGTTCATTGCTGGGAGAAAATTATGTAAAACTCGTCAGGAGAAGGCGGACTGTCATCAGCAGACCTTCCGTTCCGCTAGAAGAGGGTTCGTCATTTTGTGTCCTAGCTTGGTTCATGGTATCAATATCCTTCACTGGTTTTGTCATGTATAATACCACCTCTCGTGAGAGTTTCTTATGAACTAACACTGTTACAATGTCGGATAGGTCCTCACCCAGGCTCTTGAAATGCGCCTTCAGCTCTTGTCTTTATTAATTTAACATCACACAGGACTTGTGCCTGAAGCGTATGATTGATCATTTTACGATCAATGTTACACTATGTTCAAATTATTTTTTGACATCACAACTTAAATGAAGAACAATATGTGGGCATTTACGGGCTTACGTCCGTCATAGGCTGGTTTAAGTGATCACTTTATACACATGTAACATTCACCAATTCCACCCATGATTGACAACCACACTACTCAAATTCTTGGAAGTTCTATATATATGAACCAATTTTGAAACGTTCTTGAATGATTAGAGCTTCACTAGATACATCTATTGTTGAGATGAAAAGAAGCTTTTTTAATTAAGCAGAAACTCTTTTATAAGTAGGTATGTGAGATCCGAATCCTGAATTACAATATGATACTTGAGAAACGTCAGAAAAAAATAATTTCATTTTTATTATTTTAGCTTATAATTTGATGAAAACAAGCTTTTTATTGAGCAGAAACTCTTTTATTATTATGTGAAGTCCGAATCCTAGATTATAATCACACGCATGAGAAACGCCAGAAAACATCATTTTCATTTTTATATCGTAATTGAATCACTAGAATTTTACTAGAGACATCTATTGGTAAGATGAAACTTATACTTACATAAACTATATTGATACAGTGCGGAGCCCTATGCACCATTCGGTACGGAAAGGGACAAAAAGAAGTGGTTGTGCTAATTGTTAACAATTAAATCCAAGGTATTTCGCAATTTTCTGACTTTCAGATAAGTAAGTTTCACATTACTTACTCACGGCTTAAGGCTGAGGCGGCTTCATATATCTCGGGACCCGACTATTAAGTACCGAGGCAACGGAAGCGGGAGACCAGAGTGTGTATAAATTCCCCCGACGCAGCATCCATCGATCACGTATCTCCGCCCTCCGAGCCGCCGTGTGGGGAACCCGGTGGACCGGGATGATAGATGGAACGGAATTACGTTACCAATCCGACAACAATTTCAGTGAAAATTATACACGAGTTATGGCCGATGCGAATACTATCGGAGAAATTTATTTGTACAGGAAGGAAAATTTGGTGTCCTTAATTGATGATACTTTGTTGTTAATCGCTGAAATACTCGTAGCTTATATTCGAAGGTACGGATTATGTGATAAATTTTGAAAATATGAATAAATATAAAAAATGCATTTTTTATCATTTTCGCGTCCACCGTGGTGAATTTTTACATATCATAGAACGGGGCTACTTGAACATTGATGTGTTACTTGAGCCAAGTACAAAAAAATATTTAGATCTGTATTTGGTCTACAATAATGAACGTATCGACATGATTCACTGTTTACCTGATAAGTGACACTTATACGTTCATTATTGTAGACCAAATACAGATTTTTTTTGTACTGGGCTAAAGTAACACATCAAAGTTCAAGTAGCCCCGTTCTACGGTACTGTGTTTGTGCATCAGAAGACTCGTACCAAAATATTTTTTTTTACTTTAACTTTTCGTACTTCGTATTTTCTATAGATTATTTATCGCGCCACCACAAAAGTTATAGTATTACAAAAATTTATAAATATATGAAAGTAAAAATGGTTCTGTAGTCTATTTCTCTATTTTTTTGTTTAGTTTGCAAGAGCGAGTCTGTACAAAATTGAAGGTCTTTAAATTTAATCCGGACAATTAGGGAGCTTTTAATTTTTTGATAAATTAAGGATTTATTTTTATTTTAATATTTTATCGATTTTGTTTGACAAGTTTCTTAAATTGTTTTTCTTTTTTTCCTTCCATTTTATGCAAAACGTTAAGTTATTTATTACTATATACGCTTCCTATCTGGAGCATACGAAGTCCACAAAATGTCTCCTTCAAAGTCAAATCTACGTCACAAATTTTAGACGAAAACTGTCAATGAATTATCAGTTATGTATTTAGTTTTTTTTTTATTATTATTTTTTTAATATATGTATGTTTGTATGCAAAAGGTTTTTTATTTATTATTTATTCTTTTAGACCCTGATTTATTTATCTTACTGATAATATGTCAATATTATAAAAGATTAATATTAAGAATAAACAATTAAAGAATGTTGATACTCAACTGATCAAACAGAACTATCGAAAATTTTAATATTATTTCAGGCTCTCTCCTAAAAATATATATGAACTAATTTAAACAACAATAAAACAAACAAATTTCTTAACTGACGGCACCACCATTAGCCACACATTCAAAATTTATCAGATAATAACAATCTTATATGAATGAAATCAAACAAAATTGAAAAAAAAATCTTTCAAAATCTATGCAATGTTCAATAAGCAGAATGGTGAACGTAACACGTGTATATAACGTGATTACTGAAACCTGCCAAATGCCAGGTTATACCATACTGGAATGCTCAGACTTCCATATTTTTTCGTACAAAAATATAGATACTTCATCTCAAGCTGAGACACCTATAATATTAATAAATACATAATTACTATGAGCAACAGTCACGTTACCAGAAAGATATATCGTATTCTTGTCTTTTACTTTAAGATATTCAGCCCACCTAGGTTATTAATATGAAAACACGTTTACTTAAAGAATCAATTGAAACGACAATTATGATTAAATGGATCATACGTGGCGCAACTAAGAATACCAACACATCCATCTATATTGCAGTTTTCTTGATTTAAGCGCGTATATCTGAATAGTGGCAAAGTTATCGGAATTCATGGAGACGGGTGATTATTCAAATTTGAAGCCTTCCAGAGGATAATGAGGGTCCTGGCAATTGATATACCTACGTGATAGGAATGAATCAATGAATGAATGAAACCATTTAGGCCCCATAAATAATGCATTGTTTTTAAAAGAGGTCTCAGCACAAAGTCGTCAATTTTTAAATAATTATAAGAACGTTTTCCACGCGGAAGCCGACATACAAAAAATATTATTATTTTTTGAAATATGTATTTTGTCAGGCAATTGATTGTAAAATCAATATTTTTACTAATGATGTTAATCAATAACAAACTAAATATACATGGTAATAAAAAAACAAAACGATCTTCTAGAAGAATGGGCCGCAAAACGATGCATGAAACATGTTCGATAACGAAATAATGATAGTTAAAGATAGCATTGTTGTGAAAATTAAGAATGGTGTGTTGAGGTGGTTAGGGCACGTGAATCGTTTTTTTTTAAAGAAAATCTCTACGTTTAAAGTTTTGTCTGCAGGTAGGAAAGTAAGGACAGGGAAGGTAAATGTGAAAAATGTATCACAAACACCCAGATATATCCAAAATAAATATTTCCTGAATTCGCGGGAATCGAAGCCGCGACACCAATTTCATTGTCGAGCGTCTACCCAGCTTATTAATTGAGTGAAGAAAGAACAGTGAATCAAATTTATGAGGCGAATGAAGTTGATTATATGTAGAAACAGAGGAAGGCCTAGGAAAACTTGGCACCATCAAGTTTTTCAAGTACTTGAACGTAGTCAGGTTAAGTGTCGAAATATTCGGCGGGTATGTATAAAGAGATGCATGAATGGGACAGAAGATTGTTTGCAAATACAGGTTGGTGTGGTATGTGTGTATATGTGAGTGTGTGTGTATATGTGTGTGTGTGTTTGTATTTTATTATATAGGAAGTCTGAAAGCATATCTTATATATTTATAAAAACTCAAACGAGACTTCAATTAAATATCGTTTCTTATAACCATTTTTGGATTACCCGATTGCGTCGAGAAATTGCCTTGTTAACTTTTTAATATAAAAATCGTTAATTTCATAATATCGAGGGATGCCTAAATAACATCATTATTATGCACATAAATGTGATGTAATCAGCATAATGTTTATAACACCTCACCCTTTATAATTATGATTGGACAAAAACGTGCAAACTGACTTTTTTTATTATCTTTTAATACAGGCAAGTTTATTATTTTATGTTTTTTGTTATTGTAATTATTTGTGGATTTAATTTTCCTTGGTAAAAATTATTCTGGATCAGTGCATTTGAGATGTATTAATGTATATAACTTTTAAAAAATACACGTCTTCTAGAGAAATACATTTTTATTCTACATGGTTACACCAAAGTCATCATTTTTTTAAATAAATATAAAAAAATATTAATTATAAAAAATAAAATTTACTATTTTACATCTTTTGTTTGATATAAGTAAATTAGACCCTTTACAAAATTAAATATGTAATTACCATACATATTACTAAAATCACATTAAAAGAAATCGTTATTAATATAGATCTTATCTGCAATTAATGGTGTGTAGAGCACTGCATCGTACCGACGCAGTGTCATCTTGATCGTTTATTATGTGAAGACAAGGTTATCAGTCACGTGTTCAGATACCAATTCAGGAATAAGCAATTGTAGCAAAAAAACGAACACTACAATGCAATGGAATAAAATGAAAATTCAATATGACAGCAGCTGTTAAGAACCACACTGTCTACCATAAGCAATTTTTAGTATTGCATGTATTGCTGTTGCGTTCAACAGATGGCACTGCCATTGCTGCTAAAACATTGTCGTCCAAAAAAGTATAATTTTACCTGTAACACTTGTATTCTAATGCAGCGCTCGAAAGCGTTCGGTGAATTACTAAAGAATAAAACACACTCATTATCATCCATTGTTTACTTTGTGTAATACCATTTTTATAAACACTTATTTGTGACTACCGGTTTCCGAAAATTATTCCATCATCAGGTCGTTAAAATGAGATCATTACGATTCGACATTTGTATAAAAACAAAATATTTGAAAGAGAAAATGACGACAAATGAATCACAATGGTAATATTTTCAAAAGTGACTCAAAGTTAAATTTAGTTGGTTATTTACTATGAGTGTTTTATTACCATACCGCAAAATTATCAATGCTTTTAATATGCAAAATATACTAAAGAATATTTCATATTTTGAACAAACTGACATTTCTAATTTAATTTATATAGATACTGTACTTAAAGATCACTGTAGGTACGTCTAGACTTCGTTGAATATGGGCTGTGTTTATGATTCATTAATAATACATAAAATATCATAATTTACGGTATTTTCGAATATATTACTACTAGAATTACAGTTTATATCCGATATTGCCCCAATTTAAGAGTAAAAAAGGAACATAATAGGAAAGAGCATAAAAATAACCACATGCCATGTACTGTATTTATTTCCTATTTTACACTATAAAAAAATTACATCAAATCGTTACGTGTAAGATGACAGTAATTTTAAAATTTCACCCAATTTGGGTCTTGTTATATTATTTTTTCTTGGCCGCAGATCATATTATCGTGCTATAAAGTGACGCAACCAATAATTCAGTTTACCCGCCGATAATGGACAAGATTGATCATTTATCTTCTTTCAAATTAATAGTTAGGGTTTCCACGTTAGCACCTCGAAGGTGTTGAAATTGCTGTAATTTTACCCCCGCACATTCCGCTAACAGACCGATATAAAACATACATTTTACACACATACGTGAATATGTATACTACACTTTTACTTTGGTAGTGGTATGAAATTGATAGACATACATATTGAGACTTTGTTAGGCAGGTAATAAAAATAATTTTAAAAAAAATCGTCTCCCTAAATTGAAAATAGTTTTTTGAGAATATTTAAAGCATTAACTTTGCGGATCATTGAAATATATTTTGGAGAAATAAAATGACTTTGTTTTTTGATCCATTCACATTTTTATGAAAAACCAACTAGTTTCAACTAGTCATAAAACAAACCCTGAAGAGGGCACCAGGTTGTTGCCGAAACTAGTTGGTGTTTAAGAAAAATGGAAGTGGATAAAAAAACAAAGTCATTTTATTTCTCCAAAATATTAACATAATTTAATTTTTCACACCCTCATCAATGGTTCATAGGGTATTGCATCATATTGACGCATTGTTATCTTTATCATCACTTACATGAAGGCAAGGTTATTAAGGCTTCAAAGACCAGTCCAGGGTAATATTAAATATATTTTCGAGTGTAAAATCAATAATATTTATTTTCACCCCCCTTGGGAATCAAACCCGGGACCTCAAGCGCGGTAGCTAAACACGCTAACTATTACACTACGGAGGCGGAATTTAAATACTAAATTATATAATTAGGTCTTGTGGCCTGTTTTAAAAAGAGATTAGCTTCCTGCGATGCCCAGCTATCAATCTATCTCTCTAGTGATCTCTTCGGTTTAGCCGTGCAGTGCAATGTGGGGGAGTCTGGATGGGTCCATTCTCTTCACATGCGCATACCATTGTTTTTTTCGTCGTCTTTCCCACCTAACGCATCTTCAATCTCGCATATATATCTAAACTAAATAATATTTAACAAAAATATTTTTTAGGCGAATGTGCGGCAAAGCGATGTTTGATAGATGTTCGAATGGTGATTGAGATAAGGAAATAATGCATGGTTGAGATAAGCATTATTGAAAAAAATAATAAATGTGTGTTGAGATGGTTTGTGCATGTGTGTCGAATATATGAAGAAGGAACATTAAAAAAACTTTAGTTGGTAATAGAAGCAAAGGAAGACCGATGAAAACTCGGCATGATTAAAATAATTTAAAGTGGTCATATCAGGAGTCGACGGGTATGTATGAGGAGATGCAAAAATATGGAAAACATATCGATGTGGCATTTTATTTTCTCCGCCTATCTCTGTTGGGAAACGACGTGTTGGTTAGTTATTAACGTCACCTGCGATATCCCATCAAACATAACTCCTTTATACATTTACCTCGAGCCCAAGATTGGTCACATTGCTTCATATAAGTTCGATCAAGATAACACCGCATTAGTTCCATGAGGTGCCTTATGCACCATTTGAATGCAAATAAGAGACAGAAGAGAGAATTAAAAAATATACCAAATGATAATGAAAATAGATCTCGCATACGAATGGAAAAAGTCTCTGATTTCCTCATTCCAACATAGTTTGATCAATTTATCAAAAAATTAGTAGTATGGGTGTCAACCATGGGTAAAAGTGGTAAATGGGTAAAGTGATCACTTAAAGTGGCTATGGCGGTCGTAAGCCCTGTAAACTTTCATATTCTTCTTCACCTTAGTTGTAATGTCAAGAATGGTGATAAAAATATTGAACGCCATTCTTTTATTGGTATATAAACTTATTTTAGATACTACAGATTTCACTTTCACTGCAGCATTCAATGTTTTACATATAAAATCACCGCCTTTAATTAAATTTGATCTATATTTCATGTTAGCTATCAAACCTAACCTAACCTAACTTAAAGTCATTCCATTCTGCCCTATATAATTACAGTTGCGTGAACAATGTTTCCTGAGCAAGCATTACGTGATTTATAAACGGTCAAATGATAAAAAAAACTAAGAGTACGATTATTAAATCGAAGACTCAAATAAAAATTATGGTATTATAGGTGTTTTAACTTGAGATAAACGTTTATTATAAAAAAAATGAGGTGATGCATTCCAAGGCTTATAACCTGGTATAGTGAATTGAAAAAAATAATTACATATAGATAGATATGTGGATTTATTATGCCAAAAGTAAGGTACTGAAAATTTCACCGACATAAGCTTTTTAATAGTACTAATACTGACGCATCGCTTGCACACGGAATTTTATAACTAACAACGTGTCGTAATGCGATATCTTTATTTGGATATACATACAATACAAACAATTGAATATGTGTTTGTTTTGTCAACTCTTCTTGCGTTAGAAATAATATCGATATTTTTTTTTTTGATAACGTATCCATCCCTAAAGAAGACAAGGTGCCCTGTATACCGTTTGAAAAAATAATACCAAAAATCAAGTTGTTAAAAACAAGTATGAAATTTATTAATTTTATACAGATTATAAAATGTGCCACAAAGTTTTAACAAAAAGCATTCAAGAAACAAAATGCAGATTTTTCAAAAATGTAAAAATTTTTAAAATGCAATGCAATCATAATAGCTTTAAAAAGATAATCATAATTAAATCCTTATACAATATTGAATAAAAATATGAATTCATATATTTTTTAAATGTTGCCAGCATGCGTTTGAGCCCACATTCGCATATAAAATTTAACAGCATTTTAAAATATCGTTAGTTCCCACCCAGAATCGCTTAGAGGTCAATTACTAATTCATAAAGTAGCCATTACTCCCTTCGCTATAATTTTAGATTAAAATTTACATAATTTAATGTGCCAACGGGCCACGAACCTAATAACATGCATTTCGTCCAACCGCGAACAATGTTAACGCAAGAAATTAGTACAAAATAGATATATGTACTGTATACGAGTTGAGTTCTTTTCACTTTCGCTTGTTAAGAGTTCTTTGGCTTTTCAACGTCCTGGCCAGAGGTCATAAACTATGATCCAAAGACATGCTACTAGAATGCGACTCATAAATAATGTCGTATATTAACTAGTGTCTACAGTTCTATCATTTCTTTCTTTTTCTTCTTTTTCCATGTTCGCTCACTAGGTGGAGCATATGGCCAACACGAGACGTCTCCAAGTCACTCTGTCACGCGCCATCTCCTTGGCTTCCTCCCAGGTCAGTCCGGCATCTCGAAGTTCCGCTGAGAGTCGGTGAATGGTCGTCAGCGGCCTTCCGGGGTGCCGGAATCCTCGGGGTAGGAAGAAGGATATGAGGGGTTAATGCTCTCAGGTGCCATTTTAAGGACTGTTCTTTCACCAATCGAAAATGTTTGGGTATTTACAGGGTTAATGACCTGTTAAATACTGGTTAAGTGATCACATTACACACGTGTAACTTTCACTATTTTACACATGATTGACAAATACATCACTTAAACTTTTTAAAGTCCTACATTTTCATTAATTTTATAACGCTGTAAGTGTGAGTTCACAGCAGCCATATATGGTTGGATTGAGAAAGAAGATAAGAGATCCTTTTATTTGGATGTATGCAAAATCCCAACCGGATTATTTTACATACTGGCAAACGCCAGAAAACAGGATTTTCAAATGAAGAAACCCAGATTTGCAAACGAGTATTTGATCACAGTCAAAAAATTGTGAATCGGAAAAATATTCATATTTATTCGTATATTTTTGAAACTTCTTTACCTTTTCAAAAATAAATTGAAAATTAACCTAATTGATTTTAATTCAGAAAAATGTCTGAAATTCAATCCAAAACCCTAAAAATCAACATCTTATCTAAAAATATTTTGTTGATATTGTAAACTTTGAAACAAGTGATACAGTTTTTTTTTATTTAGTTTAAATTTAATTCTAAAAAGAGTTTGATTCATTAAAGAATTTTATTTTATAAAAAAATATTTATCGTTGAACTGCTGATATTTATCCTTATCAACAAATGCGTTTATTTACTGAAATCTACTACAATAATGAAAGAGGGTTATTTGATAATCACAATCCGTGTCATATGATATAAATTATACAGAAGGGATAAAATAAATATTACATTTAAATACATAACATGTTAATATTTTTATTGTATTTTTAGTTAATACGACGTTAAGTATACTGGTACGTCGATTTACAAAAAATATTTAAATAAAAAAAATAAAAAATTATTGGTAAAACAATAAGTAGTCTTAAACTATTGATAACAAAAAAATATAACAAAGTATGAAAAGGAAACAAAATGTATATATTTTATGATTTTTTTTACTACAGAACTGTATACACATTCATAATACTCGTAGTATCAAGTTAAGACCTTTATCTGAATATCACCCCTATAACTGTTAATCTTTCATAAAGAATTTTATTGAAGAAAAAACACCGTTAGGTTTCTAGGAAATAAAGCATCTGAATATTATGTTTCATTGTCAAAAAAATTATTTAAAAAGCCTTTTGTTATGATATTGAGTTAACCCAGTTTATCTTATTTTAAGAAAAATAATTATTTTAATAGTGGTTTTATTATGCTAACAAACTATAAATTTATATTTAATCATACTTATAATTACAAATTACAGTTTATAATAGTATGTTTTCTATGGTGTTACCTTGCCGAGGGTATATTTTGCAATACTTGTTTATAAAATTATATAAAAAGTAAATTGTTTGCGATATGCAATCAAATAAAACATGGCAAAATGATGCGATCTTTTTCAGATTTACCAACTGTTTTAAATGGTTAACAGTTAAAACATTTGCACAAATTGAAGAGTAGAATACGTAACAAAATGAAAATTAATTTTAAATCATTCATCTTCTTAATATTTTGACCCTTATTTGCACCCGACAGTGCATAGTGTACTACACCAGATCAACTAAATTTTAAATCAGTTTTTAATTATATGAACGCAAGGTGATCAGCTCAGTGCATCAGGTATCAGTCCAGGGTGCCAACATGAATTTGAATACACGATGTACCAAAGAAGTTCTTAAAGTTAAAAGATATCGATGATATTTTATTAAAATAAAAACATTACTATCAAGTCAAAATTACTAACTCAAAGTAAATGCTTTAATTATTTAACATTTAAATAAAATTTTGACTACAATAAATCGATGGATATCGATAATATTTATAAAAAAAATATAAACAGCGATTAAAAAAACAAACAAAAAATCACTAACTGTATTTTTTCAGTATATTATAATATTATTTTCTGTAACATATAAAAATGAGTAAAAAAAAGCAAATAATTTATGGCAGTGAAAAAACTTACCCTTCCTAAAAATTCGAACTTAAACCATAAAAACTGTTATTTCATACAATTAACAATAATCTTCTTAAGTTACAAAGGTGTCTACAAAAATTTTGCAGAACCTTTTCATTGAAAAAAAAACACTACCATATCCTTTCATATCGAATATATCACGTCCATATAATATGGAGCGTTACCGATAAATCTGGGCCAGCATTTCAATATTCGTTTGTTTTTTTGTTTTTGTTTTAAATAATAAAAATATTTATTGAAGCATAGCAATTGCATCTCATAAAAAATAAGACGATTCTTATTTTAATCATATAAAGTATTTTACTTTTATGTAAATATTTGGTTTAATAAAATCGTGGCATACTTTGCATGCGCCATTCCTATAAGATTGTTTGTATTTATTATTATAAGGAAAATATCAATGTGAAAGACATTTATAGTAAAAACCAATTAATTGCCATAAAAAAAGAAAAATATACATATTTTAGATTTTATAATTAATGAATAGAATATTTTTCGATTAAATTATTCCCATTAAATAAATATTTTCGGTAAAATAAATATAAATACGAATAATAAAAAAATAAGAAAAAAGTCCCTCTCCAAGCACAAGAGCTCAATCTTTTTTAGCAGAGGTTCAGCGCAACTCAAATTATAAGATTGTATTAAGTAGAAATGTATATTGAGTTATGTAAAAAAAATCATATTACTCCAACACTTATTTTTTTAAGATTAAAAAAAATAATTGGTTTGAAAAACGGACCCTTGAAGTAGACATCTCAGAATCGCACTGCTATTGTCAGTTGGCTGCAGATATCAAATGATAAATGATGGTTTATTAATCATAGCTATGTTATTAACAGGATGCTTATTTTTTTAGGAGTACGTCTTTTTCAACGGATTGCAGAGTTGAGGGTCAATTTGTTATATTTTGGCGTTCTTTAGTATTGTGAAAAATACCTCCAGTACCTGTTTTGTCAAAATTATCAAAAACCTTTTATATTATATTCGTAAACATATATTCATTTTCGGGAAAAATAAGAATTTAATGTCAGAACTTTGTCAGTAAATTCTTCCTTTCCCCGAAAATTAATAAAGTTATACGTAGCTACTTGCCTATTACTGCACATGTTTAAACTATTACCTACGTACCTAGATTTGTAAAGCCACATAAAGATCGTCAGTCCATTTAATCTTAACGTTCGTTTAAAAATGCTATAACTAGGCGAAACAATTTTCACAAAATTGAAATTTAATGTCTTATTTTTTACGTGGTAATATTTTTCTTTGTAAATTAGTGGGTGTATAATAATAAAATAAACAATGTGTTGCTTCGTAATTAAAGAAACGACGATAAAAGTTTATTCTAAAATAATATTTTATAAATAACAGTTCAACAAACACAATATTTTTTTATATTATTTTTTGATATCTCATCAAAGATGAAGAAGAATATGGAAGTCTGGGCATTTACGGGGCTTACGACCGTCATAGGCTGGTTTAAGTGATCACTTTACACACGTGTAACATTCACCAATTCTACCCATTATTGACAACCACACTACTCAAATTCTTGGAAGTTCTATATACATGAACCAATTTAGAAACCTTGTTCATGAATCACTAGAACTTCACTACAGACATCTATTGGTGAGATGTAAAGAAAATTTTTATCAAGCAGAAACTCTTATATTAGTATGTGAGATCCGAATCCTGGATTATAATCACACACATGAGAAACGCCAGAAAATACTTGGACACACTCAAAATGTTACAATATTTTTTCATCTGAGCTCTTTTGATTTTTCAGTGCGACGCATGCGTGACGTCTGGTGGTAGATTTGCGCGATCTGCTTTACCGACTGTCATTATATTGAGAGTCGGTACTATATGTATTTAATAAAATCTTAGTTTAGTTAGTTTTATTTACACATATATGTATATATATATATATATATATATATATATATATATATATATATATATATATATATATATATATATATATATATATATATATATATATATATATATATATATATGTATATATATATTTATATATAAATGTTTGAAAAGCAACTTATAGGGCTGACAATTATTGCCATATAGCTCGCCTACTTAGGGGTGTTCCTAAACATCTCCCCAATTGGTACGTGATCGCCCCGGGCAGGGAGGTTAGCGAGCGCGGGCGCCGCATCCGCCGCCTTGCCAAAGGTATCATATTTTTACCACGAGCAAATAATTACCTACTTATGCATTAATAAATTGGGCCCTTTGGAGCACGTCCCGGGGACCCGAGATGATCGAGGATCGAGGAGCGAGGATCGGCGAGTGCCAATGAACCACGGACCTGTTATTTGGATGCATAATATAATATATATCCCAAATTTGAAATATCGTGTGAATTTTTAAATTTTAGAAGGGTGTTCTGTCGGATACCAACGTTTTTTCAGTACCTAGATACTTAAATTATGCTAAATGTCGCCTTCATACTTTTGATGGAATTTATATATATTTTTTTATTATACATATTTTTATTTTCTAAATATCTGTCACCGGCCATATATTGCTATGACTCTAACTGGTTGAATATAAAAAATGAAAATAGAAACACATTATTCTATTTTGCAAATGTAATGAAACTATTAAAAATCTTTGAAACAACCCGTGGAATCGAAAAAATTGAAAATGCAAAGTACTGCAGTTATCAAAAAGCATTTTTCCACCATAAAAAATGTTTTAATGTATATTTTTTCGTGTATTGTGTTTTTAATATGTATGTTCGACAGATGCGATAAAAAATATTACCTCATCTGTTACATTTTTATTCATACACATTTATCATGATTTCAAAGCAATAGGCGAATATCTTAAATGGATGAATAATGATTAAGAAAACACTTGTTTTTATACCACTTGAATTTTATTAAAGACTGCTAGTTTCGGAAGCTAAGCTCCCATCGTCAGGTCTCCCCCTAAATTTCAGCTCTCCATATTTATAGATTTTTTTTTTCTTTCTTTATTTAAAATTCTTTTGCATTACATAAATTCAAAAACAAAAAATATTTATAAAAAATAAAATTAAAATTATTAAAGTGAATATGTATTTTCAACATACAAACATTTTTATTTATGTGGATGAAATTTAGGGTTTTATTCAGATGGTGTTCGTTCAACATAAAAGTATGTATTAATTATATATTACTTTTATCGATACACAGCAATTAGATAATATGTACGTAAGAATTTTATTTTGTAAATTTTAATTGAATTGTTATAATTTTTATAATTATTATTTGCATTCATTTGAAGAAGAAAAACGTTGGAACATTGAACATCTAAATGGTCAATTAATTTTTATGGGTCAGGTAACTATTTATTATAAACTTGAATTTTGTTTTATTTTGTTATATTGTTCCAACGTTTAAAAACACATTTTTTAGTTTCTTTAACACACTCACTCACACTTGACACTGTATTTTTTACTATTCTGTTGTTCCCAAGAAAAAGCGGACATGCAAATTATTTATCTGAGATACTTTTGCATCCTGCTGCATGTGTAGAATCTGTCACGGGTCCAGATGGGCCTTTTGAAGTGTCCATCCATCCGCTGTGGACCTCCACGTGATTTGCCAAACTTTTCATCAATCTATCTGGAGATAGGTCGAGCTCGCAGATCCTGTGACTGAGTGAATGCCGAGTGAGTGTTTCCGTTGAATCCTTGAATCCTGTGATTCGTGAGCATCTTATTTTGTTCTGGTCCAAGCAGATGTGTTGGATGCTATTTGAATATCGTCCTGGTTTAATTTGTCAATCGCTCTGGTGTATGTAGATAGGGAAAGGTGTCTTGTTAGCACGTCTGTTTTTGGATTCGCATTTTCTGAACTATATTTTATGAATTTAAATCAAGCAAAGGACATTTATAACGTTTTTACTATTTAAGGTGGCAAAATAGGAATTGACGGTTTTAAGAGCGATAAACTACGAGATGTTGGTACTAAATACAAAGAATTCATGTTCATAAAACACAGTGGTCATTTGAAAAACTTTATAAAGAAAAAATATATAAAACTGCATTCTATATGCATCTAATATAAATATTAGGTTTTGACCGTGACAATACCTATTGTGTAATAAAATTCATATTTAAAATAAAAACAGTTAATACCCATAGATCCAACCTGTGTAATTATAAATAGTTATATGTCATTATTGAAAATTAATTAAAACATTAAAAATAATTTAACAGAGAAAAGACAAATAAACAAGATTATCGATTGCATTACTAGTAAAAATAATAATATTTTTTTTTACATACAGATGACTTTTCAGGTTCAATTTCTGCATTAAGAAGGTGTTTTACTTTATATTACGTTTATATTTATACGTAAATCAATAAATTTAAAAAAATCAAAATTACGTAAAGTAAATTTAAAATCAATTTTGTACTCCAAGGATAAGAGAAAACAAATAAAATGTTAACAATTCCTACGGAATTCTGATTGATACGGATCGTGTTTTCCAAAATAATTCTCAGGGCCTTATTTTGAATAATATATGCGGAGTAATAAGCAGAAAGTGCACATACATATCCGAGACATATTACGGTGTATAAATTTATCTTTTGTCGGAATGTCCGATGTGTTTGCTCATTATTCCGACTGGTTTCCCGACCCTTTGATTAGGTACCTTCCAAGCTCCACCAATGACAATCCGGGGAATAGAATCTAATTTAAAATCACTACGTACGTGTTAAGAATACTTCGATTTGGGCTTTATCCAAGGCCTCCTAGATAATATAAAAAGATCCTGTATTGCGACAGGAACTGTGAGAAGAAAATCAGTATTTATTACTTCATTGCTATAACATTCAGGATTTTATTTTTCATCTCTATTTTGACCAACGATATAAACACAGGAAAAAACCATTTGTTATTTTTTTTAATTTAAAAAAACTTTTAAAAACAATTTTTAACTTTAAAGAGAAAAAAAATCTATATCTTAATACCAAAAATACGACATATGCAAAAAAAATTCTAACATAATATTTGATCATAAAAAAACATGTAATAACCTCAATTAATATCCATTAATAAAGAATAAAGAAAATACCATTGTATATTATTCTACGCCATACGTTTATCTGCGACTAATAACTACTTGAAATAATAAAAAAGGCCTCATTATTTATTATTAATATAAAATATGTATTTTGTGGTTAAATTATCAAGTACGGTCACTTAAAGGGTAAAAAGGTGTATTCACAAAAATCCGGAATCCTTTGCATGATAGTCAAATGTATGAATCACTAAATAATGATAATGATAAAAATTAAAACATCATCTTACATTTAAAAAAAAATATATTATATTGATCTGGTAGTTTAAAATACAAGAAATGGGAACTGATGTATTTTATTTCGCCATTCAGATAATTCTCGTTTATCAGTGTTCTATTTTATTTTATTTTCGTTTATCAGTGTTCTGTTTTATTTTATATCTAGAAGGCACAGAATCTGTTGATCAATTGATGAGAAATCTGCATAATTGGCGGGAAAAAGTGAAGAATTTTATCTCTTGCGTTTGACGCTCATGTCAAGTCAACAATTACTGCTTACCATTGACAGCTTATTATACTTGCACCAATTCCATTATCAAAATGTAAACCAGTTTAAATCACTCGTGAAATTTAATTTTCTTGGCTACTTTTTTGCTAACGAATATGATTTATAGCTTTAATTTAATTGAAATGAAACCACGTTTTTTCAGGTAAAATAAGTGCACGTGTTCGATGCCTACTACCATCAGAATGATGGTAGCATTTATAGTCGTATCAAAATATTGCGTTTAAATGACGAAGTAAAATAAAATAATTATATAACATTATTTTTTATAATATTGTATAAAAGTAGTTGTGTTTTACATAATACACATCACATTACTTTCAATAAAACCCTAAAGCATTGCTAATCTATCCTCAGAAGCCTAACTGTCCACCATGTCATTCTTGCTTGGTTTGTACATTAAATAAACGCTTTAAAATTAAAAAAGGCAATAAACACGGAAACAAATAAATAAAATACCTTATATACATGTTAATCGAAAAACAAATATTAAAAAATATATATAAATTATAAAAATATAAAAAATTATATAAAATTAGTATATGACCCTCTCCAATCACAAGAGTTTAGATTTTTATTGGATATAATAGTGTAACAAATTTTGAGATAATCTAAGTAGAAATGTATAGAAATTAATTAAATTATAAAAAATTGCTACTCTATTAAATAAATTTAAATTAAATTTAAAAAGAGCGTCAAATAAAATGCAATTGATGAATGTAAGGATTTTTTAAAAATATTAACAAACAAATATAAACATACATAAAAAGATCTAAAATCGTAGATAGTTATGTATTATAATATAAACACACAAAAATTTACATGTATGAGAAAATAAAATAAAAACATTATGTCTACTTATATTTGTTTTATTTTATTTGTCCAGGTATCTAAACCAAACAAAGAATAGAGTTATTATGTATCTCTACAATATTATTATGTAAGAGTTATCCACAATAAATCAAACACAACACTCCCACCCCTATATTTACCTTTCAGTGGTATTAATTAAGTGCCTCTGTTTGTTTAACAAAGGCTACCGATGATTTTCTGATAACGAATGCGATAAACACACAATTTAATTTGTTTACTCAAAATTAATACTGTTTGAAGACACTTATCTGGATTCTTATCTCGTTTTAATTATAACTCAATTTCAAAAATGGCCATAAGAAATAACACAAATTATAAATCAGGTAGAAATATTTTCTCGAATAAAGAAAAAGCAATGGTTTATTATAAAAAATATACAAAAAAGTATTGCATTCATAGAGGTAATAAGAACAAAACAACAATCTATCACCTGTACTTGGAGATCAAAATAGAGCGATTACAATTTGCTGACAAAAAAAAAATTTCAAGAGTATTACCTAGGTAAGCACTTCAATTAAGATATTCAAAAATTGATATTTTAATTTATTAATTTATTCACGAATAGTTGTCACATCGCATCAACATAAATTAGTTCAATTTAGGTAGAAATAAAGATCAAAATATTACAGATCAAAATTTAAAGTGTAAAAGTTGATACGATTCTGTAAAAATGTCATATTAACTGAATTTTCCATTTATGAACCTTAACGTGTATGCTTAACGCATGAAAATACCATATATTCTTTCTTTAAGAGAGATTTTGTTATGGATGTTTATTTTAGGGTTAAAAGAATGTTATATAAACCTGACATAATCAAGTATGTCTAATACTTATAAGCGATCTGGTAAGGAGTCGAAATAATCGGCATGTACGCATGAATATGGAAGAGGCGAGTGGTGTGGCGTTCAATTCTTTGTGCCTACTCCTGAAAACAAACGGCGTGATGGTAAGTTTTGTAAATAATACGTGTTTATAAAATAAAAAATAATAATTTTATTCCATTGCTTGAAAAGAGCAATAATATAAACCATATGTACAAATATAATGAAAAGTATTTTTTAATTCTTATTTTGTATTGCTTCTATTTTTTCTCAATATATTTCTAGATAACTACCTTAAAGCTTTGTCTGGTGTGTAGCCTGGAGCTTAAATATATACAATATGCTTTTGGAACAATAAGTCTAATAGTAGATTCTGCCGTATCATGGTGCAGTAATTCATTTCAGAGCTTTAATACACCCCGCATGAGCTTTCGGCACGTGGAAGTAAGCCCTGTATTAGGTGGACCAGGCACAACAAGCTTATTGTAATATTTGGATGACTGTAAATGATCCATCTGATGAAAGGAATGACAATGGACAATAACAAACAAACATTCTCGATCTCGGCGTATTAGCTTTCAAAGCTGTATGGATTTGTATTTGATATGGGTGTCAAATTATACATACTTGCCGACAAAATTATTGAACGAACTAATATCTCAATCGATTTCGTAAAAAATAAATCCAACAAATCTGGGATATACGTCAAGTACATACCTGCATATGTTGAATATTATATTTTAACAATATCATGTCTCTTCTGTTGAGAGGTGTAATATTACCATTTATTACAACTACGAGTATGTGCACATATATTTTAACAAATTAATGTGCCCTTATTTCGAATAATAAGATTAAAAATAATAGTTAAAAAAAAAACGTTTTGTAAAATCAAGAAAAAATATATTATTTGATTTTTTCTTGATGCAGATGAAAAAATCTGATTTATTTTTAATATATCAGCCTATATTGAAGGGTTTTACAGGATTTATAATCTTTAAAAGGCTACTTAAAATGATCACTATGCACAGTGTGAGACATTCGCAATTATTCATGTAATTAATAAACGATTTCTGTTTTAAATCAGGAGTCTTCTAGTATATAAAATCAATCGGAAAAAATCCCATGTAGTAAATTTTTGGCATATAATTTTACAAAAAACATATGGCTCTTTTAATACATACGTAAGGGGTCTTAATCACATTAATATATCAGAATAAATATTGGTTAGTTATATATCAAAAATATCCGCCTCCATAGTGTAATGGTTGCCGCGTTTAGCTGCCATGCTAGAGATCCCATGTTCGATTCCCAGACTTTAAAAAAATATGAAGAACTTTTAACTCTAAAACTTATTTAACCCAAGCCTTGTCGAGTAATTGAAGGGTGAGACTGATCACCATGCCTTCATATAAAACACATTACATCAATTTGATTCAGTGCCCTACACACCATTTGAGTGGATATACAGTTAGCAAAATACTTAATTGTTATGTAATACTTATCTATGTTTGACATTTTGTTTTTGAATACCATTTTGAAAAGTGCGTTAGTGAGAAAATTACTGTATATTATCTCGTGTAATTATTTAGATCCGTGTAATAAATGTTAATAATGTGAGAAATATTAATATCAATTGAAAATTTAATAAACTGACCTGAAATATGCGAGTATTTAAAAAAAAATCAACTGCAATATATCATATTGAATACGACCAGTAGGTGTTTTATCGTTCATATTTCAGTAATAAGGAGCTTTTCACGTAATATAACTTTGATTGATGATATGAATTTCAGTTATGATGATTAAATGTAATTAAGTATATTTACTTAATAAATCAACGTCATATTACCGTTTCTTCAAGCTCAGATTGTGCATTTATATTTCAAATAATAATCATTAATATTAATATATTTAATTCAACGGAAGTTATTTAATAAACCAGATGTATTTAAAAGAACCGTAAAAAGAAATTGCTTAGTCATTTGAAAATAAAATGACCACTGCCTGCAGAAAAAACTATTCTTTCTAAAGAAGGGATGATGCACAATATGTCTAAGGGTGGGAAAAAATATTTGGTTCCCTTCATATTTCTATTCACCCCATTTGAAAACGCTATGCAATACATAATATGCTAATAAATGTAACATTTTAAATATAATTTTATAAAAAAAATATATTTAAAATGGTTTACAAATTATTATTGCTTATATCCTTATTCGAACTATCTACATCAATAATTAATCCGAATAATCGAGGTTCTACTGTAATGTAAAATTAAAATATATTGTATAAACAAAGATTTTTTCCCTTTTTATTAATTAAACTTTATTTTAAATACATTTAAATAAAAGCACAAAAGTATTCTTTTCATCTCGCCAATAGATATCTCTAGTGAAGTTCTAGTGATTCAAGAACAATGTTTCAAAATTGGTTCATATATTTAGAACTTCCAAGAATTTTAGTGTGGTTGTCAATAATGGGTAGAATTGGTGAATGTTACACGTGTGTAAAGTGATCACTTAAACCAGCCTATGACGGTCGTCAGGCATGTAAATGCCCAGACTCTCACATTCTTCTTCATCTTTGATGAGATGTCAAAAAATAATATAAAAGTACATAATTTTAGTCATTTAAGTAAAATAATTTTATATTACAGTAGAATACAAAATTAAGTGGAGGTAAAGGTCCGGACAAGGATGAATCCAGAAAGTTGATAAAAATCTCTATTGACAGGGAAAGAGAACTACATGCATTCATTATTTATAATTTTTGTTAGTCTAGATTTACTCATACCTTCAATATTAAATTTAATTTTTATGATAAAATTACAATTCATAATTTTTACTTCAAGCTCCCAAACCGCGAGTAGTATAAAGACATGTAAATTGTCCTCTCCTATGCTCTGAAATCACTTCAAAGCAACATCCAAACAATGAAAAGCTCCAGAATAAGTAGGACCAATATCTTCATTCTCCAAATCTCTGCTTCTTCTTCATGATCTTGTTCCTCTCACTTACTAAAATTTATGTTAACTAGGTACATGCGCATAATTACTCACAGTTTCCCGGACGTCATTGATCAGAGCGAAATGTAAGGCATCTCTACGTAAACAAAGATGCTATTTGGTTCGTGCAAATCAACATTTTATTTTATTTAGACCAATCCTTCCATCAATTATCAAAAATCTGGATATTGGTACCCAGATAATTGAGATTCAACTGTATATTCTTATTTAATCATAGTAAATATAAAGTGAGACAAGAACGATACAACTTATATCCCCAAAACCAAATAAAAAGATCAAAACTACTTACTATACAAGTTACGCGGAGAAGCAACGAAATTTATGAATGGATTTCTGACGCCTTTTATTCACCGAAAATAAGGCTTCGCGGGTGACACGAACGCAGCGGCAAGCCGCAACCGCCTTACGTCCCATCATCGCCCAATACATAAACCTCCCAATACCAAACATAAAGCCTTATTGCCATCAATGGGCTGCGATCACGGGTGATCATTTCCAATTGATCATCATCATTCAGGTATTGACGCTTGACATGCTATAGGAGATGCCATTCGAGTTAACTTGATAATGATGGTGCATTTTTCAATGTTTGAGTGGAATTATTTACAGCATTTTGGTAAACTTGTCTTTTTTTAAATGCTTAGTCCGTAAATGTAGTAAAAAAGTAAGTTTGCAAATCACATAATAGATACTAATCACTCATTTTACTCTCATAAATTTAAATTATTACACCTTGTTCCATATAAAGGCCACATTATGAATTATCTTGAAAATTTAGAAATCCAAAAAAACCTAAATTCTAATAATAATTTATTAAATAATATATTGTTTCAAAATTCTTCACCGTTGCTTTCCATTTTTCCTTTATTTTCAAACTCCGCCCTTGACTAACCCTTTCCCTTTACTTTCCCCTCTCCTTATTTATAGAACAATTTTATATTTTATATTTTAGTTATTATACAGACCTGAATAATGGAAGTTTAACTTCTGAAACATGTAGTCTATAATAAAACTCAAATGGTAAAAAATAAGTGTTTTCTTTAATCATAGTAAAAAAAGTGATATTATACACTCAGTATTTAAAATGCCGGTACATAAATTTTTACTTTATTGGATGTTACATATGCATATATGTAAGAATCTTTGTATTTTATATACGGTTGATTAGATGCTTGAATAGTTAGATAAACGTTATTGCGGAATTTGACGTTTTTGGATGCAGATCGTCAATAATATGAAACGGTTCTAGTAACATAATTTATAAAAACACTTTCAATTATAACGGTTGGATAATAAATAATATACAATGCAATTATCATAATCTAACCTAAAGTATAATTTCTTGAATGTTTTTCGCAGATACTTTGTGGCACATTTATAAACTTTATAAAATAAAACAACTTTGTTTTAACCACTTTTTATTGGTACTCTTTATCCAACCGGTTTTGACAACAACCTTGTCATCATCAAGGTTATGTACTAAATTCTAAAACATTGAAATACTACAGTGATTTAGAATTTATTACATAACCCTGATGACATGGTTCTTGTTGAAACCGGTTGGATAAAGTGTACCAATAAAAAGTGGTTAAAACAAAGTTGTTTTATTTTATAAAGTTTAAAGTATAATTATTATGTTCGTTGTTTTTCCTTAAAATATCGTTACAATTATTGAGTCAAAATTGCACAAGTCTGTGCGAAAATATTTTTCCGTTAACTTAACCATTGTTTTTAAAGTGTTTGCTATTCACTTTTATCATTTGCATCCCTTCAAATGTATTCCACTCTTAGTTTTTAAAATCTATACCACCGGACTAATCACGTTATTATCATATAAGTAATGACCGAGTATTACATGCGCTAACTTGATTGTTAGACATTTCAATGACAAAAATAAATATTTTATGACACCACAGCGGATTCAAAGAATAACAAAAGGCAATTCATATGTGAAGTAATCATATTGTTTATCTGAGTCTGTTACAAATATCAAAATTAATTCAGTTATTACAGAAATTCAACATATTCGCTTTCCGTCTGTTTCGAATTCGGCTCATATCTTCCAATTGAAATTCCGCATATAGCGTCGCATACCAGAGAATATGAAAACAATAAGAGAGTCGAAACGTTAGGAAAAAAACTCTTTGAGGTCCTCGCACTAATGAGGGATCAATCATTTTGATTTTGAGGTCTGGCCCTTTTTGAAATCTCCGCTGTATTTTAGATTATTGACGCATTGCTTACTATAGGCCTAACCCTAGCCTTTGTTGGAAAAAGGGTTTATTCTTGTACAAGCTTTTTTGTACTTTTTTCAAACTTTCGATTTGATACAGCTGATTATGATTAGGTACTTATAGTGGGAATCTAAAGAAAGCCGCTCTGCATTCAAACGGAGTACCTACCTTCACCATATGTATAATAAGTTCACATTCATATTCATTATTACATGTATATATTGTTTAACTACACATGTAGATGTAAGTTTAAAATAACGTAAAAAATACAAATGAAACAAAATCAATCATTAAATATGTATGCCGACCGACCACTTGGAGTTTTTTTTTTTAATTTATTTAATAATGTTCGTTCTCACAAGGATTTACGTTTTGTTTAATCAATGTATTAAAAATAATGCATTGTCAAGTAGATACATAAAGCGCTTGATTTTTTTTAGATGGGAGTTGTATTTATTATTTACCTTGCTTATTATGTGCAATGTTAAGGTCATTAAGTGGATTTTTGTTTCTTCTAACTTAAATTAAAAGTTTTATTTTAATTTGTGTTGGGAACAGGAGGGATAATCTAATGTACGCCGTACGTAAATTCTTGGAAGTTCTATATATATATGAAACAATTTAGAAACCTTGTTCTTGAATCACTAGAACTTCACTAGAGACATCTATTGGTGAGATGTAAAGAAGCTTTTTACTAAGCAGAAACTCTTATATTAGTATGTGAGGTCCGAATCCTGGATTATAATCACATACATGGGAAAGCCAGAAAATATCATTTTTATTATTTTAGCTTATAATTTGACCAGTTAATTTATTTACAACATTTTGTGTGTGTCCAAATACTTTTTTACAAATCTGAATTATCTCTAATTATAGGAGTTATTTTTTGTCAAAAAAAAAATATGAAAAATAACTCCTATAATTGGAGATAATCCAGATTTATGAACAAGTATTTGGACACACTCAAAATGTTGGATCACAGATTGAAGCACAGGATTGACTACCTTGCCATCATGGCAGTACCGATCATGATAACACTGTGTCAAATTGATGCAGTGACCTATCCACCATTGAGTAAGGATAAGGGTTAGAAGAAGAAAAAAAAAAAATTAAAAAAAATGTTTATCTTATAAGAATTATTGAGGTAACAAAATAGAAAACGCAGTTCTGTCAGGATTCTAAACCAAGACTTATTGGAATCTGGTAAAGGTACATAACTTTTACGAAATTACTTTCTTAGTATTGAATCGAGCCACTAAACAGTTGCGGTAAATAAGATTATAAGATCCGATTACCACCAAGTTCCGCTTCTTAAACCGATTGATCGTCTCGAACCTTGAACTTCGAACCCGCTGAACCCAGACAAACGAGCCATTTGTCAGCTATACCATCAGATCCGAGGGTTTTATGTTCCCGCATGATTGATGGACCGAGAAGGCCTGAAATACATCGACGATTATCCGAAGAATTCCAGTCGGATCGCTTGTTGACGCGGTCATTTACAATAGTTTAAGATCTTTTTTTATTTCTATTTTATGATAGAAAATGTTTCAGTACCTAGAATACTTAATTGATTAATTGTACGTCTGGTTATTTTAACAACTTCTACAACCGGATTCTCAAAATAAATCTTAGTATCTATGTACCTATATAGTTTATGCACCTTAGCATATTTTGGAAGATATATTTTAAAGTAAAACAAAATAAAAACGTACAATATCAAAATGTGGTGTTTTTAAAAATTATGCTAATTTTATTTACTTTTCTAAACGATAGAAAATAATACTTCAACCTATTTATTACAAACGCATTAACAAACATCCCTCAACAACCGAATTTCATATGCAAATCCTATAAACCTTCTATTAATAATAACATGGAAAAGGTGTATTATTATTGAGCAACTCTTTTCACGGGAGGTGTTTAAATATTTCTTTCTTTTATTTTATCCACCCGAGCAGTATCTATTTTGTTTTTTCATGATTATTTTTTCGATAAATCAGGGCTACGTATTTTTTCTAAATATTAGCCGATGAGATCAGTGATCTCGTTTCAGATGCTATTTAAATCGTTTGTGAACTAGATGGATATATAGAATTAAATATATATATTTTTTAAATTAAAATGTGGGATTTTCTCAAAGTAAAAAGTTGTAAGAGAAGTTTACATTTAGACTCTATAATATACTGTCTGTAAGGGTGTATATTTTTTTCTATGATTTCTTTATTGCCTTGCATTTGTAGATTATATTTGAAGTATAACTTGATTTTTTTCGGAGAAAAACATAGACAATTGTATGTCATGTATATTTTTTTAAAGTCTTATTAAGAATTTTTTCGTTTTGTATATTTATCGTATAAAATCAAAACTAATTATGTCTGATTCTCGTGTTTTATTTAACTTTTTAACGCTTGCTTCTCTTTGCCGTATTTTCCTCTAAAATATTATTAACATACATGTTAAGCGTATATACTCGTATACCTTCTACATATAATATTATAAGGTAAGTGTACAAAACATTTTCATGTACATATATATTGTACATATTATATTTATATGCCTACATTATTTGTCTATGTGCGTGTTTTATAAATGACTTGGCATTTTTATATTAATTAGACTAAAGTGATTAAAATAAATTTAAAACGAACTTACTCAGCCAATAATTACGGGCAAAGTAGTTGTGCACCGTCACAGTCGAAAATCCCTCACCTCATCATAATTAACCAAATTTAAAAATGCGTATTTTCCTTGTCTGCGTTCAGTGTCGTCAGCCGAATGGGTCCGGGAATTAAAATATTATTGTATTTAATATCGGGAAGGGGTTTTTATCCGCGATAGTATCTACATTTTAATGTTGTATGTAGGTATAGTAATAATAATATAGGTTTATATTCAAGTAGGGATGTGTATCACCTGCCGGTCGCGCGCCGTACACGAGCGCCGGAATGGGTAGGGATAATAGTTGGGTACCTACTGCTACTACCTGAGGCGCTAGCAGCCGAAAAGGACTAAAAGACAATATTTTTAAAATATTTATTATTTCAGTAAAAAAAATCATCTGAAAAAAACTCTTCAAATAATAAGAGGAGGAAAAATTCATAACGTTTTTATCATTCTGATGGAAAAGGCATGATATTTTTATTTAATCAATTAATTCGTCAGTCACTTTATTGTAAAATCTATCAATTTAAGTTGTATTTAGTGGTATTTACTAAGCACAACTTAAAATAAAATATATTTTTTAACTTCAATTAAATCTTACTTGATATTTACGTTTGAATAAATTCATAAACAGCTTTGAATAAACATATTTGAAACATTTTTTTACACTAGTATTTTAAAACTAAATCTCTAATCTTATTATGATGTTTTTTTATCAGCGTTGCCATCAAAATACCAATTTTTATTAAAAAACATTTTGACTTTTGATGAATCTATTATTATGTTTGCAAATAGTCTCATATTTTTATTAGAGACAAATCTATCAAATAATGCTGAAAATAACTAATAACAAACTCTTTAAAATTGGTATTGTGTTCAAATAAAAAAATAAAAATTCTTCAAAAACGGCATGTAACAGTTGAAGCTCTTATCTACTCAAAAACGCGGTCCCTCTGTACCGAAAACTGTGTCTACAAAATAAGGGGAGGCTACGCGAAGGGCTCATACTAGTTTCAGCGTCCGCCGCGACAGTACCTACCTCTACCTGCCGCTATCTGCCGAAAGGAGCCCAAACTCAAATCAGTAGTTCTCAGGAACGCAAACGTAGTGGTCGCGCGTCTCGTCTCCCTGTACCGCCGACACGCAAATACATCGAGACTCGTGAGAAAAAGACTTTATTTTTGAAATGTTGAACGAAATTCAAGTTATACCGGGACAAAACAATTGTGTTATCGTATCCACCGGATACCCGTCAAATTCGCAAATTAAATTAATGGAAAAAAGGGCGATTCCCATCGCTCCAGCGCCGGCGAAAATGTCGAGCTTCCAGCATACCATAACGTCGGAGCTTCTGAAGTGCAGAAAGAAGATGAACTACAAACCTGGAGCGTACTCTGGTCACCAGTCCGCTTCGATCATCAGGAGGAACGCCAGGGAAAGAAACAGAGTGAAGCAAGTGAACGATGGATTCGCAGCTCTTAGGAGACATCTTCCGCCGACAGTGGTAGCAGCTCTTTCGAACAACGCTGGAAGAGGAGCGAGCAAGAAGCTGAGCAAAGTCGATACGTTGAGAATGGTCGTTGAATATATTAGGTATCTCCAGCAGCTCTTGGACGAGAGCGACGAGCAGATGGACTGCGGTAGCAGAACGGAAAACCAAGAAAACAATATGTATTATACCTCAATGCCCATGGACGCTTCTCAAAGGCTGGATCATCGATACCTGTTGGACCAAACGCCCCCTGCATCCGAGACTTCCTCGTCGCCGAGTCCTTCCTATTCTTCCGACGTCTCGACAGGATACACATTGAATAGCTGCTTCCCTAACGAGAAATATGAGAATGTTCACGAAACCGATCCAATGGACGAGGAACTATTAGATGTCATTTCCTGGTGGCAGCAAAAATGACGATCAGGTAAATATTGCGAAATACAATTGATTTTTTTATTTCCTTGTTTCCATTTGAACAAAACCTTTAAAATCTTTTAAGACATATTTTATATTTCATACAAAAAATAAATAAAGATTCATTAAACTTCACATCACGATTTTTTTTAAATGCAAGTTTCTAATGTTTTTTTCTTTATTTTGTTTCAGATCTGACTCAAACCAGAGATCCTCAAACTACAAGTCCTCGTCTTAATACCACCGGTGCCTTATTTGTTAAAGTTTTGTGAGAGCGGAAGCTCAGAGACTATAGAAGTTATCAATAGACTGCTCAATTGTGTACAAAATATTTTATTCGCTTGTTATCTAGTCAGTAATTTAAGTTATAAACCGTGCTCTTTAGTAAGACAATAAGTATAAGTTTTATTACGATTTTATTATTTAATAGTAAGTATTGAGTTTATACAAAAACAAAATAAAACAATGACTGATTAAAAACTGAATTTTATTTGACCTTTCATATTTTTTGGATATTTAAAATGTAATTATTATTTTTAACCAAAGTATAATTTCTCACTGAACCAATTATGCAAATTTACATATTATAGCAATTACTTTACGCTTAACAATTCATTTATATGAAAAGACATTTGGAGATATTTAAAATACTAAAATTATAGATTTTTAACAATTCTCATATAATACGTCAAATATTGCTTTGTATATTTAAAGTGCTCTCAACCTCTTATATTGGCAGGTTTAAGTAATTTGTTCATACACTGTAACATTAACCATATTACACATATTTTTTTAAAGTTGCGTGTATTATGTTTGATGGGATAATTTTATATTTCAGAATACAAATTAATTTAGTTCTAAGGGTACAAAAGTGTTTTTTGATATTTATTTACCTTTATATTTTTTTCGAAAATAGTAACTATACGAATCAAATACAATAGTTCAAACATCAAATGACTCGTACAAGTTATCAGCGACTTGTATGTACATTACGCAAGCATGAACGAGTACACATATGCAATCATCTACTACTACTTCTCTATTCTTCTTTCCCTACCTATAATTTTATTTCCTCTCCCACATAATAATAATAATAATCCTGATCTCCTTCACCGAAGTCATCTATATTCTATTAAATATATTCGACTCCTATCTATATCAAAAAATGTGGAACATAGGAAGAATGCCCTTGTCTTAATATACATAATTAATTCTATGCATCTGAATAATGTGGTGCCTTGTGCACCATTTGGGTGGGATAAAAAAGCAAGAAAAGTGAAATATAAAAAATAAAATAAAAATTCAAATTTGTTAATGACCACACTTTTTGTTATTGATGTAAAAAACAATGATTAAGTTTTATTTATTTCATTAAGTTTATGAGGCGAAAGCAGTTGGAAAAAGAAACACAAGAAGACCGAGAAAAACATGGCACTATCAGGTATACCAAATACTTGAAAGTGGTCAGGTTAGGAGTCGTAACAATCGGCGGGTATGTATGAGGAGATGCATGAACGTAGAAGAGGCGAATAATGTTTGCAAAGACAGAGTAGTGTGGCGTTCTATTCTATCTGCCTCCCCCTGCAGTGAATCGGCGTGATGGTTAGTTAGTTAGTTGGCTAGTTTATGACGTATGTGAAGGAAAGTTGCTGAATATGAATGATAGAACGAAAGCGCTCGCGGTAATTGCGTGTCATAGAAGCGAACAGAAGGTCTTTGTCATAAGCCAAGACGTATTTATCATTTTGAGATTGATATACCTTGTATAAAGGCATTACAATATTTTATTGTTTTAAAAGTCTTAAACCATTAGTAAAAATCTACCTACAACTCGAACAAATTTATATTAATTTAAAGTTTATAAAATGTGCCAAAAAGTGTAAACAATCGTTCAAGGAAAATATTAAATAGTTATAAAAAACGTCACTCAATAATAATAAGAAAGAAAAAAAAACTCTTTAAAATCTATTCTAGATAATTTGAAAGTTATACGTGTTGGATGTCAAAAATAATTAATTGTTAGAGTTGGTCAAGCCCGGATAGAAGTAACTAGTAAAAGTAATTTGAGATAGTGAGAATATGTCACTTCTGGGCAATGTCGTACGTCTTGTAATACAAAGTCTTGAATCGGAATCTCTTTATACTGCCGGCGATATCATTTGTAATAGATTCATATCGTAAGTACCTACTGATAACAGGGTCGTAGTTACGAAATGATAAAATATGTTAGATTTTATATTATTTTATGTATTGATGTTGTTTATTCTGTTTTTAAGCGTGTAAGCAAAAGATTTTCGGAAAATAAATACGTTAGATTGTCACTATTTAAAGACCTTACTTTTACATCATAAACCTTAAATTCATAAAAAACGCTCCCGAAAAAATGATAACGTCAAAAAAGGTTGTTTTGTTAGTTTAAAATAAAAAAATATTAATTTTTATTTCACTATCCACATATTTTGCCATAAGTTCAAACACTGGTAGAGTCAGCATCGAAGTTTGGTAATATTCTAATTTCAACAGCTTTTACATTAAAATATGTAAAAATTTAATAACAATAAACTTCATTAAAAAAAAATTCAAAATTGACCTTTTTCATATACTTGTCGTCAATATATAGTTCTGCATCTTCCTTAATCACTCCTTTTTGGTGATATTGATGATATTATCTAACCATTGTGTCGGAAATCTTTTAGTGAATTAAAAAATAGTTCAGAATTAACGCCCACATATATTACCTTAGACAAGTACTAAAAATATAAGACAAATGTCTATATTGTTAAAAAAAAAACAAAAAAATGTTTTCAAAGTAAGTTATAAGTAACCCTTGAAATGTACATACTTCTATCATCTCTCACATAAAAACCATAGAAGTTCAATCTCAAATTGAGTCACCTAATATTATGGTAAAATGTACAAAAAGTAAGTAAGATGATAAATGAAATACTTTATTTTATTTTAAATAAACTTCTAAAAGTTATCATCGCCTGTCACTGGACGATATATGTAACTAATTGTTACCTAATATATCGTAGCGTCAATCAGGTTGTCAACGACTGACCAATCTAGCGATTTGAATAATTGTCCACTAAGCTATGAATAATGATTTCTTTTTGTTAAGATAAAAGAGATGTCAAAAAAGTTACCAGTTAATTCAATCATTTGCCAACAGGTATCTTTTTTCATTGTTATAAAAAAAATCGGATTGCTCATTAAATATAATTTCGGTATATCTATCTTCACATTGAAATAAAACCAAATATAATTAATAAAATTCCTTCAAACACTTAACAAATTGATCTTCCAAGTTGCCAATAAAAAAAACGATTCTGCATAACTATTTTATTCTCTTTATAAAACTTAGGTACAATGAATAATTTCCTGCTCTATAGTATGTATAATGGTTAGCGAGATTGTATCCGTACGTATCTATAGTCCCAAATTTGATTTTCAGAAGGCTAAAAATAACTCTTAATTTTCCCTTAAGATGTATCACTATCGACTTGTACCTGAAGTGTAGAATTGATAACATTACTTTCATTTAATTAAGGTGCCCTTTGCACCATTGTGTATGAAAAAGTTTTAAAAACTTTACTATATAATAGTCAATATACTTCACATTGTACGTTAGAGATAATCCTGTACTAACTAACTGATAAAATGATTAAGAAAACAGTTTTATACTACTTGAGTTAATTAATGACTACTAGTTTCGGAAACTAAGCTAGTAGTCATTAATAAACTCAAGTGGTATAAAAACAAATGTTTCCTTAAGCACGTTAACATGTCTGACTAACTACAAAGTAAATGCCGAAACAAATAAAATAATCAACTGAAATATGTTTTTATTGATTTTGACTTAATTTGGGTGAAAAAAATGATGATTTAAAAATTAAAATAAATCACTTGTATAAGATCCCTTTTGAGTCTATTGATGTAAACACAACTAGTTTTGAGAACACTATATTAATGTACCCAGAAGTGGTCCAACACAGCTAGTTTTGAGAACAGTACATTTATAAACTCAAAAGTGGTATTTTATTTCATTTTTAAATGATAAAGCCCAAAATCGGATCACGTTAAATTTAATTTCAAATGATCAAAATGTTTAAGTTTATTTTTAAATGATAAAACCCAAGTCGGATAAATAACAAAGGGTTTTTATTTTGTGTATGGTGGAAATTTATTTGTATCATTTATTTTATTTATTTCCATGATTACTTGAAGTGTTTTATGTTTATTACAGTTTTTTACAATATGTAATAAGAGTTTGGCCGTCCTAAATAAATCCGAAAGGCATAATCGAAAAATTTCGCTTTGACGGACGGAAGAACATTGTTGAGCCGCGATTATGCCCAAGAAAAAAGTGAGTGTGTATTATCATTTAACCTGGAAGAAATTTCATTCAGGAACATCGGTCCTTGTCTCATCCAGAAGTAATTGGTCGAATTCATCAGGTTAATTCAGGAAAATTACGAATTACATTTTATCGTACATCTCGATGTTTATTTCAACGCAAAAAGTTTATTTTAAACGGTTCACAATTTATTTTTATTTTTTTTTCATTAAAAAAAATACATTTGTTAATTCATAAAAGCTTTTCAACTTTGAAGAACATAAATAAATTAAACATTGTAGTTTTTTTTTCTTTTTCAATAATCAAGTAAAACTGTGTATATTATTTTGAGAAATAAAAATCCTTTTTGGTTTTTTGGTCCACTCACATGTTTATTAATAACCAACTAGTTTTGGCAACAACCTGTTGCCCTCTTCAGGGTTTATTTAGACATTGAATTTATTTAGAAATTAAATAAACCCTGAGGAGGGCAACAGGTTGTTGCCGAAACTAGTTGGTTGTTAATAAAAATGTGAGTGGATCAAAATACAAAGTCATTTTATTTCTCAAAATAATATATCACCATGATCCACTAAGTTAATGCTTTGAATATTCACAATATAAAATGGTGTAGTTTATAGTCAAAACGAGTATTTCAAATAATGTTTTTACCCCCAAATTGCTACTTCTTTAAGGTATTTTCAAAATATATTTTTTTAAGACATTTTAGAATCATTTAAAACTTATAACCAATAACCAATCGCCGCTTCCTCGCAAGGGTAGGTAGGGGAATAGAATAATACCAAGTCTTTGCAACATTCATGCATTTCCTCATACATACCAGCCGATTATTCCGACTCCTAACCAAACTACATTCGTGATCAAGTATTTTAAATACTTGATCACGCTAAGTCTTTTTCGGTCTTCCTCTGATCCCATTTCCTACATTACTTGCCTCATTATTTAAACTTCACTCATTTTATTTCATATGTCCAAAACATGGCAATACTGCACCTTTAAGAAAACAGGTTTCAAAATAGAAACAATGCCTGTTTGGCTGAATATATATTATATTAAATTCGAAGCATTACCTTAAATATGATAAAATAGAAGTTAAGATAAAAAAGGTACATTTGAAAAAGCTAAAAAAATAAAGGTGTAAAATAACTAAACTGTTAGAGTGAACAGGTTGATAGTAAAACAACCCAATGTATAAAAGGTATGAGAAACGGATAAAGGTACAGGAATACAAACCGTTATCTTGCAATGATATTCGTACCTAACATTAACTCCAAGGGTCTTAATTAAAAGCATTTTATCACCTTACACAATGTCAGTGATATCTTCCTCAGCCTATAGCGGTAGAGCGAAGGATCAAGGATCAAGTACCTCGCAAATCTTGATACGTTTATCTCATCACATTTCCTTAAAATACCTCAAAGAGGTTTTGGCTAAAGGATCATGGTATCAGGACATTTGGGATAGTCTAAAATCTTGGTCTAGATTCCTACACAGAAACTACATTAGGTCTGGCTAGACTATCGATAAGAGCCGGGCTCCGAGACGGGCTTAAACTTCGTGCGAAAATCATTAAAACGTAATAAAACTGTTCAGCCTTACATAACACCATCATTAGAAAGCGGTATCTTATAGAAAACGGAGACTTAAAAAAAAACAGGATATACATTTTTTTTTCAAAAACACATTAGATTGGAAATATCATTTAAACTTGAATTTAGAGATAGATAATACACCTCAATATAAGTGGGTAGCTACCGCGCATAAGATTCGGGTTTCATTCAGATGAAGAATAATATAGATATCTGGGTATTTATAATTGGACTTACGAACCGTCATAGGTTGGCTTAAGTGATCACTATATTCACGTTCATTCACCATTCTACCCATGATTGACAACCACACTACTCAAACTTTTAGAACTCGTACATATTCAATATAATTCTCACGTCGCTTCATTCGCAAGATCCATGGTTGAGTTTAGTAAGTTTTTATTTGACGGAGACTAGTTCATTGAAATGTATGCAAAATCCTTTCCAAATTATTTTGCATACTAAGAGATGTCTGAAAACTTGGTTTTATTTTAATTTTTACGCAGCTTATAATTTTACCAGTTATTTTATTCAAGACATTTTGTAAAAATAGATTTAGACATACTCAAAATGCTGCATAAGTAACTTTTAATAATTATTTATTTTATGTAACTTCTTATTACCATCAGAAACTCGTGACGTTAAATCAATTTATTCTATGCGGTGCTTTATACGCCATTGGTTGCGCACAAAGGGTTTAAGGGAAAACAGCATTTTTAACTTCTCAAGATAGGTTTTTTTATAATATTCGTTCGGGGGTTAATTTATTTTTATAAAGATATAGATCAGCATTTGTTTGCAAATATATAATTTTGCTCAAAATACACCATTACATTAAAAAAATTGGCGTAAAATGTATGATAAATTTAAAACGTGCTTTCAGGTGCTACCTACTAAGTTATATAATTTGATAAGAATCTTACATAATCAATAAAAGTTTATTTTATATCTACATCAATTTATTTAGAGAAATAGTTATAAATAATATGTTGGTATTTAATTTATATTTATTTAGAACAATGGAGCCAAACAAAACTCTTTACTACGAATTATATCTATCATTTCCACTTACTTTATTATTGTAATAAATCTTCATAATATGGGAATTTTATTTCTATACATTGCATTTTAAGTCAACATTCCCACAGAAATTTTCATAATAAATACTTAAAAATAAAACCATCAATCAAATGTGATTTTCGGACGTGTCAAAAAACTATATTTTTGATCTAGGTAATATTCCCACTGACAGAATTTAAAAACATCCAAAAAGCTACTTGCTATTCAAATGACATTGCAGGCTTTTGTTAAGAAACCTGTCAAATTTGGCTTCGTGCAAATGAATTTCGAAGAATGTTTTTAAAAGAAAGTGAAAATTTTGAAGTATATGGAGTGATGTTTTAAGTTATTGTTGTTATGTCCCTTTTGAAAATTTATTCGAATTACCTGTTGTCGCAGGTAGTTGTCGGTGACCGTTCCTTTCGCCGTTTCAAAGGATCCCGATTCAAGAATTAAACCGAGATATTCAACACGGTACTTCATCATTCACAGTCTCCCTGAATACATTTTAATAGAGTCCTGAGCAGTTGTAGGTCCATTCACACAAATATCCGAGACCGGCCATTCAGAAACAACAATGTGCATAAACATATTACATTTTTCTGGTACGTTTGTCTCGGCAAGTCGCGCTGGGACGTCTCCGATCCGTAATAAGCTCGTGTCTTGGAATATCATTAAATCATTACGTTCTTTGCAGCGTAATTTGTGACATTATTTCGGAGCGTAATTTGTGACAATTAGGAAGCAAACCGGTTTGAACATCTCTAAAGTAAGAAACAGGAAACAAGTACGAAACAACTAACTTGTCTTTGAAGCTTTCAAAAATTCTTTGGTTTAAACTAATACATTAGATTTCTGTCAATATTTTTAGTGATCAGACTACTAATTAGCTCTGCATTTGTACTTTAACAAGCTTATACGAGTACAAGCTATTTATAGATTTGGCGTATTTGTAGAATTCCATTTTAAATTATGTATTAAATGTTAAATTAAACACTGATTTTTTTATAAATGTGAACATTGGTTTGAAAATACCATAACTAGGAGAAACAATTGTCATAAAATAGATTTTTAAATGTTTTTTTAACAATAAAATACAACTTAGTTAACTCAAAATATCAGAGTTTGATTTAACATTTAATACATATGGTACAAGCTTTATTTAAAGTATTACTTGAAATCATTATTTTTAATACATATATGAATAACTTGACCCTTTTTTAAAAAGTAAAACATAAAAAAATAAAATTCATTGTTATCTTATTGTTTGCTTATTAAATTTAAAAAAAAAAAATGCTACTCATGTGTAAAAAAATTATGCAGAAAGAAAAAGAATATGAAAATACCAAATTCTAATATTCTTTAATTACGAGCATGATCCACGTTTTTGACGCAAACACCGTTAAGTGCATTAATATGCCATAAAATAAGGATTAGAAGAAGCTATTTAAAAAATCATTTACTTGTAACGATTCATATGATATTATATATTTTAGTGGTACGCTTACATTTAATGAATAAACACATATGTAATATACATAATACATACATATATATTCATATCCAGTTTATATATTGTATTTATAAGTATGAATACATCAGAGACATCTTTATGTTATTTAAGCATTTCGTGGGAAGATTTACAAAGTCAAATCCATTCATAAATACTCAGAAAGTCACATCATCAAAGACGAAATCCTGTTTTTATCAAAATAAATTTACACACTTAACATTTTAAATATGCGTATCGAATAAACACAACATAATTCAAAATACGTTTGTATCAAAAATGATTCACCAAGTTACATTTCGCCGTGTCTAATTTCGATTTAAGCCGTTCCAGATCACAATGAAGTGGAATTTTATATGAAAATTCCACTGGGAATATTTTAACTTTTTTTGGTAGTTGGCCCGTTTGTAGTTTTCTGTAGGTGGTACAGTTTGGGTGGCCTTCCGTTATATGTTTTCAATTACTGTTGACACCTTTGTAGAAAGTCCCTTAATAGAGTGTAAGTGTCACAAACATTTTATACACACCGGGCGGCACCTTCTAAAAGGGGTCGAAAACCATCTAATACCGAAAATGTACATGTTACTCAGTATGTTTTGGTTGAGTATTTAATATTTCTTTCCTGACTAATAAATAATGTCTAGACGTAACAGTGCATAGGATATCACATCATATAGACGCAGAAATAACTTGATCGTTAATTACACGAAGGCAAAGTGATCAGTCTTGTGTCGTTATGCCAGCGTATGACAGGTTGCAAGCCCCGTAAATACACAGATTTCTTATTATTTTTAGTCTACTTTAGGATGTCAAAATGTAAAAATAATTCCTATGTGGAGAAACAGAGATTTAAAAACAAGGATTAGGACATCCAGACACCCCCACATTGCACTTAACGGACAACCCCAAGGCAGACCACCAAAGAGTTGGATTTTAAGCTAAGAATCGACATCACTGGAGCCTTATCCTTCTTAAAAACAGTCCCCAAGGCCTACACTAAGCAGAAAAAGAAGAAGAATTTAAAAATATATAAAACTAGTATTTATTTTCGGTCGTTGGTCCTTAAAATATCTTTATAAATATTTAATAAATAAATTGATACAAAAATTAAAAAGCAAATTTTATAAAACTTCCCTCGAATATAACAAGTAAAATTAGTTGCCGACAACTGCTTAGCAAGTAGTATTCCAGCGGCGTTAACATAAAGAGCGGACACCTCCGTTTACTCACCGCGATCTATGGGAAATCTATTAGCCGTAACTAATCTAGCCCACTATGGTAGTCTTTCACACAATCCTTACAGTTTTATGGTCTCCCATTCTGGTCCTGAGATGATACCAATACAACAGTCATTATGTCTTCATTAGACTACCCATACATGCGTTACAATATACTTTAATCTCCTAACACTACATTAAAAGGCCATGCACAAAATAAGTAGGTATGTCCCAAAGACGCCGATCCAAGAGGCTGCAATATCTTTAGATTATCGCTGTAAAAATTCTTATACATCTTTGTATTTTACTCTCGAGTAAAAGGTTATATGTATTTAAATAATGAGAAATTTCTCAAGTGCTAAGGGATCTATGGAGGTACTCGTTTTTATACTATTTATTACATCGTAAAGCGTTTATATTCACACTTTGTCGGAAAGGATTATTATGCTTTACTGAACGATTAACGCGAAGGAATAACATCGAGAAATATCGCAAGCTCTTCGGCATTTAAGTATTTTTACAGCTTAATATCATGAAACTGGTGTTTGGAAGAATGTAATTTTCAACAGTTTTTTTTCTCTTCTTCTTGTTTTAACCCTTATCCACACCAAGGGGTGCATAGAGTACTACATTGAATCGACGCAGTGTATTTTTATCATAAAGTATATGAAGGTAAGATAGTCAGTCCTGCACTTCATATATAAGTCCACGCTGTTATATGCCTCGATATGAGTTGATATGGAAATTTTAATCCCTCAATACATTTTGTACCTAGTTAGGTATAAATTTACATAAAAATATTTTTAACTAGCGGCTAACATATCATTGACTTTTATATATGTAGATTCCTACTCGTACTACCACAAATTAATTTTTATAATTTTTTTTTATTTATCCATTCCTGTACAAAACTGCGTTTCAATGTTTTCAATCAATTTCCTCTCCCTAGTCAATCGTTCATAAATGTACCCTTTCGTGCATTGAAATATCTGAATATGATTACGAGATTAATTCTTTTTATTATCAACTTACTTAATATGTTTTTATCCATTACTTTGGTAATATTAAACTCTTTTTTTTTGTAGAACCTCTTCAGTTTCGTTTCTTTTCTTTTTTCATAATTTTTTCAGAAGTTTGTTGGCATTTAACGAAAATTTCATCGATCGAAAAAAAAATCCCTTTATGACTTTATTCTAACGAATAACCTTATCTTAAGAAAAATACATGGCAAATTTCACCTTATTTCTAAGTATGCATAGGGCCACGAATAAAGTTTGCACAACAGTATGTAAATCGTAAATATGAAGGCAAGGTGATCAGTTTGACGCTTCATGTGCAAGTCCGGGTTGGTACATATAAAATTATCGTTAAAAAACGTAATTTATATTCATCGAAGGTAGTTTAACGTGATAATCAGTAAATTATGGAGGCGGATCGAAATTTACAAGCTATTTTTTAGCTATCTTAATTTTATTTATTATCCGACCACTGATACGAGTATGATACATAAATATTATTATTAATAAATTAGAATATTTTTAACGATAATTTGTAATTGATAGAAAAGGGTCGTAAAGTTAGTACCGGTCCATTTAGATTTCCGGAATGTTGTATTGCGTATGATTGATACATTATGTAGATTAGTGTTGGATTCAACCGTGCATTGAAACATATATTATTCAAATTTATTAAACACTTCATGACCTATTGGCTCAGTTTACACTAAACTTGATAATGAAATTCTCTGCAGGGGAGTGATATTTCTAATTAAAGATTTTTTATATCAACATAAATAAAACAAAATCACATTTCTAAATGATTTTAACTGATTGTTTCTGACAGTACTTGAAATGGATATTACTGCTATAAAAATATTCAAGGAAATTAAAAATGAACAAAGGTAACGTTTGGACCGTCATTGCAGTGGTCATCTTCAGAGTCTTGCATTACTTCAGAGAAGCTTGGCATCATCGCGAAAATCATTATTGTAAACTATGTAACCATTACGTCACTTCACCGCAAGAGTAAACAGAGAGGATAGAATGCCACACCACTTTATAAATTGATGAAGCGCCTCTTAATAAATCTCTTCTAACCCTTATCCGCCCCCAATTGTGTATAGGGCAATGCACCATATTGATGTTTTGTGTGTTTTATCTTGTGTGTTTTATCTTGTTCGTTACTTACACGAAGGCAAAAGTGATCACTCCTGCGCTTCAGGGACAAGTCCAGGGTAATTTTGAATAAGTATTTTAGTGTCAAATCATTAATATTTATTTTCACCCCTCCCCTCTGGGAATCAAACCCGGGACCTCTAGCACGGTGGCTAAACACGCTCACAATTATACCATAAAAGCGGACACATAGGTTTCATATAAACCCTCTGATTATTCCATCTCTTGACCTATCCTGCGAACTTTCATATATTGTAGAAATAAAGGCATTCCAAATTTAGTAGAAATATTTGTAAAAAAATTACATTTCATGGACCATACGATAAACGATATTTGGTATATTTATTATTCTAAATTTAACCACAATGCACTAGAGTAGGAGTTCTCAAACTTCCGGAAGACGTTTTTCTAATTCCTATTAACGCTTAAAATTGAATTCATTTTCTAAACTTCAATACACTAAAATTGTATCCTATCCATCACTCGGGTGAGGATAAAGTTCTGATTATTGATTTGAATTGTAATGATCTCTGTTATAATTGAATATAATAATATCACAGTTTTAAAATCTTTATAGTTGCTATTTTTGAAAAAAATATTCCACTAATTCTGGTATTTGAAATAATTAAGAAATTACCCATGATTTGATATCCAGGAATTTATTTTCCAGTTTAGTCACTCGACCAACCAGTTTTTGATCATTAAAACATCAACGCAAACATCAAATGATAAGACTGGTACCTACAGATTGGCAAAAAAAAACATTTGACCAACGCCAATCAGATTCAACTTGTGTGGTTTCTCAAGGATCGTGTAAACTTAACGGACCTCCCTGTTGCTAGGGAAGATTTACGTTATTGTTTTTCGCAATAAAAAAATGCACTATACAAATGTCCCTTTCGTTAAAAGTAAAAGATAAGAAAGCGTTATCAATGGCGTGTACCTAAGCTTTTATATTATTTCCCATCAAGTACAGTATCTAACTTAACAACTCTAGCCATAAAAAGTTATTTAATAACTTTTTTAAAAGTATTAATATATAAATGCAAAAATAAGAACTTACATATATTTTCCCAATCAAAGTTAACAAGTTTTTAGTTAAATCGTGTAATTTTACCTCATACCGACGTTTTGGGCATCTCTACAAAAGCTTTCTTTAGAGCATTAATTTACTAAAATTATGTATTTAAACTGACTATCAAGCCATCCTTATAAGAGCCATTCAAGGCATTGTATTACTTAAATTGTGTTATATTACCTCATACCGACGATTAAAACATCCTAATAAGAACCCACTCAAAGCACCGTGTTACTAAAATTGTGTAATATTACCTTTTATCGACAGTTAAACCATCATTATAAGAACCCACTCAAAGCACCGTGTTACTGAAATTGTGTAATATTACCTCATACCGACGTTTTGGCTATAAAACAAGTAGTAAATGTAATTTCAAACGGAGTGTTTTATTTAAAAATAAATGCAAATTACGTCACATTTTTTTTTGTGAATATACTTGATTAATAAATATTTTAAAAGATTCAATAATCACTTAATACAATTCATGAGTTTATTCAGAAACGTAAAATTTACTAGTCATATTTAAAATAATTGAAAAAAATACCGTGCGTTCAGGAATAACAGGAAATATAAAGGTAACGTCTGATCTATCAGTTGTAAATGAAAACTATTAAATATTTTATTTCATTATAGATTGTGCTCTCATTCTAACACGGAGGTCCAAGTTTACGCGTACTAAAACGCCCAATCATTTTATTATCAAAAATTAGAGTCTATAAATTAAAAATTAATGAAGAGATCACGATCTCAAAGAATTAATAATAAAGTTTTAATTGAGAGCACTACAAATGCGATATGTTTATGGGTTCATTAAATTTGTGATATTTTATTATACAATTGAAACTCTAAGAATACAAAGATAAGTATTTCTCACGGTAAAAATGTATTTTTATTGATCAAATTTAGGTAATCGATGTTTTTAGAAGACTTCGAGAATTACTACAATATTCTACAGCAGTAAGGACCATTGAATATACTCGTATTTATTAGTTGATTTCTTGAATTGATTTAGCTTGTTGGAAATTCTTCTTCTTCTTCTTGTGCTTGGTGAAGGCCTTGTGGCCTGTTTTTAAGAGGGATTAGCCTCCTGCGATGTCGATTCCTAGCTGTTAATCTATCTCTTTGGTAGTCTGCCCGGGTGTCGTATACCTTGGGGTTGGTCGTGCAGTGCAATGTGGGGGAGTCTGGATGGTTCCATTATCATCACATGCGCATACCATTGTCTCCTTCGTTGTCTTACCCACCTAACGACATCTTCGATCTTGCATATTTCCCTTATCTTGGTGTTTCTTATTCTGTCTCGTAGACTCTTGCCAGATATCCTTCATAGTGTGTTTATTTCTGTCACTGTTAGTTTATCACGAATAAATAAATTTTCTTGGAAAATAAAAGTATTTTTCAAAATCTATTTCGATACATTTGATGCATTTCGCATACGCTTTTTAAAAATAATGTGGAATGCAACGAAACACGTGTCACAAAAGATTTCAAGAAAGAGTATTTACCAAGTTGTAAAGATCACACACATGAGAAACGCCAGAAAATACCATTTTCATTTTTATTATTTAAGCTTATAATTTGACCAGATAATTTATTTACAACATTTTGAGTGTGTCCAAATACTTGTTCACAAAATCTGGATTATCTCCAATTACAGGAGTTATTTTCATAAGTGATTATATTATATTATTGTGTGTGATTATAATCCAGAATTTAGACCTCACATACTAATATAAGAGTTTCTGCTTAGTAAAAAGCTTCTTTACATCTCACCAATAGATGTCTCTAGTGAAGTTCTAGTGATTCAAGAACAAGGTTTCTAAATTGGTTAATATATAAAGAACTTCCAAGAATTTGAGTAGTGTGGTTGTCAATAATGGGTAGAATTGGTGAATGTTACACGTGTGTAAAGTGATCACTTAAACCAGCCGATGACGGTCGTCAGCCCCGTAAATACCCAGACTTCCATATTCTTCTTCATCTTTGATGAGATGTCAAAAAATAGTTTCAATTTAGTGTTTATTTGCACTTATAATAGTAAAATGCAAGAAGGCGTTTTTTTTATTATAAAATTTAAAAAAATGTTTTTTTATAAGCTCATCATTTTGTTCTTGTCTTGTGTGCTCATAATATTTGAAATACTTAATCGAGGAACGTATCGGCATATTTTGCATTTCATTAATAACTTTCTTCCAAAAAGCTAAAAGTTCAGATGAAGTTATTAAATAATATTACTGGCAACTGAATGGACAAGGAATCAATAAAATAAATAATTAAAAATGAAAAAAAAAACGTTTGCCACGGGTGATTCCGTGGAATGTTTTTATGTCTTCATTTTGGTGGTTTGATCGTTCCTTCAATCGAAAGAAGATCGGAGGATTTTGAATTAAATCGTTTCATTATATCTGCACTTAACCCTTTTATGCAAACTTGGTATTAAAATAAAAGTTTGCAGTGAAAATCAGCAACTCTTGACAGAACCGTATATAGGACACCGAATACGATCGAAGAGACAACTTGATCATCGAGTACTTGAATAGAAGGTTCATAATTTGTCATGCACTCAGGCTCCTTAGATTTAGGAGTTGAGTATATTTGAAGAGATGCAGCTTAGGAATGAAGTGTAAAAGCTCAGGATAACATTGATACTACGTTGGAAAGTAACAATAGGTGAAAAAAAGAGGGAAATACACAAATACAGTAAAACTTTTTTTGTATATTTAAAGCATTGTTTAATTTGTGGTATGGCAATATAACACTTTCCTTATCATTTATCGTTTGCTTTTTGAAACACTACTTTAAAAAGTAAGTACTTTTCAATTGGTATTACATAAAGTGAACGATGAATGATAAGGAAAGTCTTACAGCAATAGCTACTAAAGTCGGTGTTACATAAACCCCGTAAAGATGAAAATAAAAACTCGTTTTTTTCAAAGCATCATTCTTATGGTAATGAAGAACATTAGTTACTTATATTCTTTTTCTCAAAAGTATTAATATTATTTATCAAATCACTAGCTATACCCGGCAACGCGTTACTGTAGCTTATGAGTCTGGTTAAATGGAAAAAGAAAAAGAAAAAAAGCACATGTTTAAAATATGTTTAATTCACAATGCTCGGTACACAATATTTTGGTAGCTGTCAAGAAACACGCTGTCTGCCATTAGGAATGTTTGGGATTGCATTTGTTGTTGTTGCGTTTAACAGATGGCACCACCATTTCGTTCAAAAATCTATTTTGAAAATCAAATTTTTACCCGTTACATATAAAAATACGTGTTCATTCCATTGCAATATGATGTCAACATTTGAAAGCAATCGATGAATAAATTTTGGATATTATTTTTTTTAAACGAATGCTTACAATTTTATTTGTATAGATTTTGAGAAAATTATTTGATTTTTACCTTTTTATAAATTTGTTGCTTCTCTGAATTAATCGAAAGATAACATTTTGTTCGATTTCTAACTTAAATTTTTTGAGATATAAATCAGTGAAAAAACCTGTTATTTTGTAAGTAGTAGGCAAATTCTGGCTACGATTTTTTACATATTTTTTTACATGGGAATCTACTTTAGCTGGTGATTTATAAGTGTTTAAAGGAATATAAATATTTTTCAATGTGACACATCTAATATAACACATAATTTTTTTATCAAACGCGCAGATACGCTTATTAATTAAGGTGTCAAATTCTTAATTATTTCATTCAGGAAGCCTGGAAAATACTTTATGCATGATTTGAATAAAAATTAGTAGTATCTTTTTTATTAATGACTTATTCGCTTTTTGAAAAGTAGTCAGCTGACATCCAAATTCAAATCCATTTATTAAATTTATTGGTTAAAGCATAAATTAATGCATATTTTTATTAAATTTATTTTGTAGTTACATTAATTTACCTTATTTAGTGCTAAATGATTTGTAATGAGCTGATGAACTATTTGTAAAAAATGTTCAGCAGAAAATGTTTATTTTTTAATTTTTTAAATCAAAGTTGTTTCCTTTTTTAATACAAATGATTCAATTGTGATGTAGGTTTACATAAAAAAGCGCAAGAGATATATTTGAAAACATGTTACAATCGTGGATACAGGGCACTCATGAAGTATCCCCAACACTGTAGCGCGACTGGTATGTTTTCTTCAGTACACATACTATGCTGGGATAGGCTAATAAGAGTGGCAGGCTTCTGAGAGAGGCTGATGAAGATCTCCGACCTTATCATAAAACTGACTGCGGAGCACAAACGAGGTCTAAACATGTGGCATCACTGAAACGCAGTGTTGCAGCTGCCAGCGAGCTGATCTCCTCATATCATCTCTTCTGAATAGTTATGGGTTTACAATATTTATTTTATTTTGGTTGATATTTTAAGTTTATTTTATAATACTATGAAGAAACATAATACGTTTGATGAATTATTGCACCTACCGCGTAGTGGTTTGTGTCACGGACTCTTGAGTCAGAGTTTCTCAGTTCGAACCCATTCTATCACAATTTGATACCTATTTCTAATAACGAGTTGCTCACATGAATAGTTTAAAATTGAAGTATTTTTGTAAATAATACAAACAAAAACTTAACCATTTTTTAAAAATGATTAATGATAATAATAACAGTGTAAAAATTAACATGATTTTTTAAATAAATAATTAAAAAATATGTAATGGAAAAAAATCGTTGATGAGGGGTTAAAATCATCGAATTGAGACGTAACCTGTAGGTCTCGAGTAATCTGACAGTGAGATCAGGAAATTTCACAGAACGGCCTTACTTTTATGTGAATCCATATTTCACAGTTTTATGTTCCTGTTAGCTTCCTTTTACGACCCTTAATGAAATCACACAGCAACGAAAGATATTATGTAAACCTACCTACAACTCGTGAGATATTTAATTACCAATGTGAGATTATTGACAGTGGTTTTAACAGAAAAAAACAGCATGATTTGCCTCGGCATTATCGTAATTACTACAGATCCGATTTTAAATACCTTATTTAAAAAAAAATGAATTGGGAGGTCAAGATAAATACCAAGTTTTTAAATGATAGATTAATACAATATAATACAATCACGAAATTATAAAAATACCCTTTTTTATAATGAGGTATTTTACGTTATATTATTGTTTTTATAATTATGGACGAATACGACATATATTATTTTTTAAATATGACATTTTTGCTTAACATAACGATTCATTGATTATGTCTGTATTATTATGTGGGTTATTAAAAATACTAATAATATATATACATAGATACATAGTTCTTTTGAGGTTTCCAACATATTTTCCATGAAATTCAATATTTAACCGCTTTATTTTTTTGTTTTGTTCGTCACTTTAAAGAAATCTTAATATTTCTAAGGCAGCGTACGACATTACGACAAAGCTACAAGTGCTTGTAAATTTTATTGTTACTATTGTTCATGCCACTCGACAGCTTCCGTAGATATAATCCTTCGATCTTTTAAAGGAAGTAAACAATATTTCCGCATTTGCAGTCATTTGTCCCGATTTGGTGAATGTGCGACATTATTCCGGGCAGTTTTAATAAATCCCATTATGGATTGTCGCACGCTTCAATACAAAACGCAGATTTGTAAGCGCTTCGTGACAAAGTTCAATGTGAAAAGATAATTCTCCTTTTGTCAGAATATAACTGTATAGTAAGAAATTCTTGAAACTCGAACTTCGCCGACTTTTTTTTGCTTTTTACACATATTGCTTTTTCGCGAAATTTGTTGCTCATTTTAGCTCGGCACACAAAATTTGTATATCTTTGAAACGGGAACAATGTTTTTGTAATGAATGATATGTGTATATTTATTTGTTGATTTGGCGTTTCATTTGTAGAGCTCCATTTTAATTCATGTATTTATTTGTAAATCGAACACAGATTTTTTGAGTCCAATAAGTTATATTATACTCAAAAAACACAAACAAATTAATATTGTAACAATTATTTCGTCTAGTTATGGCATTTTCAAACGAATTTTTGTTTGAACACATTCGTTTGAAAATGCCATAACTAGGCGAAACAATTGTCACAGTATTGATTTTTAAGTGTTTTTTTTATAATAAAATACAACTTAGTAGACTCAAAAAATCTTTGTTTAATTAAAAAATTTATATATGAAATATATGTGTATATTAGTTGAAATCACCAAACAAATCGGCATTAGTAAAACAAAAGTTTATAAAAGCTTCTTCTTCTTCCAACTTTCATCCGCACCCAATGGTGCATAGAGCACAACATCCTATCGACGCAGTTTTATCTTGATCGTTACTGACAAGAAGGCAAAGTGAACAATCTTGCACTTCAGGTATCATTCCAAGGCATGAAATAAATATTAGAGTGAAAAATCGATGATATTTAATTTGACACTCCCCCACCTGGGATTCAATTTTTTGAAATCTATTTAAAATGTCTAACGTTAACAAACATTAAAATTGCTTAAATTTAAAGCATACTTTAAAAATGATTGATTATTACAGATATCGTCAATATATTAAAAACAAAAGCGATTTAAACCAATAATTTTCAGAATAGTATTCTTCCCTCGGAAAACGTAGAAAGTATCAATAGGTAAATTCATTACATGGAAAAGGTAGGAGACAGCAATTGAAACAAACGAAGTTTATATTCTATTGATAGTTTCTTTTGTAAATACAGTTTTTTTATCATATTTCCCATATTTTGCATTTTGCTTCTAATAGACAATATATATAGCTGACAGTAAGGATATTTTATGTTTCTTACTCTGGGTACATAAAGATCAAGTATTATTTGATATTCGCTGTTCCATCACAATTGTTAACCCATATTATTTGAAGATATTTTTGTAACATGTTTTATTTTAAAAATGTACCTATTTTAAATAATATTAAAAGCATATTTTAATCACTTAATATTGATTTATTAAAAAAACAGTTTCCATATTACCTGTTTGTATCATAAAATATCGTACGTGATGAAATATGACTTATTGAAATGAATAGTTTTTTGTACAAGATGTGACAAACGTAGTTTCCTGAATAAGAAACCATTCGAATCTAAGGTCAGTAAGAACCTTAACGAACAAGGCTATAAATTTCAACAACCCTTTCAATAAAATACCATCGATTATCACTGAAGAAGTTTAATCATTACTTCATTTATCGGATTCGAATTACAGTAGGTGGTTCAGGTATGAAGTATTTTAAATTTAATCTCTTTCAAATACATGTAACACGTTTGTAAAGCCAGAAAATAAATAAGTCAAACAAAATCAAATATTCTATTACTTTTTCATATTGTTTTTTGACTTGGAGATGCAATAACAAATTAAATCAAATAATACATGTGAAATGAAGTTTTAAATATACATTATTCTCTTTGAATAAAACATCATAGGCCATCAAATTAAATACTGACTTCTTAAAAAAAAATTACTCCATTCAATTTTTAGATTCGATCATTTAAGCTAATAATGTCATCAGTTCACAAAATTTGGTTTGCGTATTAAATATATGTAGATCTAGCTTCCTCTTCCGTAAAGTGGTGGTCAACCCATTCGACTACAGTTAAAGACGTCCTGTGATCGATTCCCGGGGGTCAATTTTTTTTCTTATCAGTAATATTTATTTAAGATTACCAAGGACTTCTACCTGAAACGCAGGACTGATGATTGCGCTCCTTTCACGTATTTTCCAATCAAGATAACTCTGCTACTATACGATTCAGTACCTTATGCACCATAAGGTGTGGATAATGGTTAAAGAGAGAGAGAGAGAGAGAGAGAGAGAGAGAGAGAGAGAGAGAGAGAGAGAGAGAGAGAGAGAGAGAGTAGTACTAGTTATTAATATATTTGACAATTTGACTTCAAAAGTGATATTACGAATCCCATACCAATTGATTAGCCAAAGAAGTAACAGTTATCCATAAGTCACGTTTATTACATGTATGTACTATTAAGATATTTGATTTGTTTTTTATTAATAAAAATAATACAGGTATTATCGCAGCTACGAGGGCGATATGCTTAAAACCCAATTCTAAGTGAAATACACAAAGTGAACGATAAATGAAAAGGATGTTAATAAGTCAAATTTAGTTCACATCCAAAACTATTCAATTCGGAACTCTTAAATCGGTGTCTGAATCAAAAATCTGTCCTCCAATTTGCAGAATCAAACTCAGAGTCAAAGTAAGCAATCTTTCTTTGCATAATTTATAATATAAGCGATGTAAATAATGATTGAACAATTTTCATTTTATGGCAGTCGTAAAGTAAGTACGATCAAAAGAAATACTTGGTGATGATAACATGATTTACGTCATAATAACTCTTATATTAATAATATTACCATTGCAAGCATTGCCTGTCTTGCTTTAATCGGCTTAAAATATACCAGTTAAATTTTATTTATGGTCAAAAGTTATATATTGATCATTGACTTCCGAAGCTTGGAGCTTTACTGATCTTAAACAAAATAATGAAGTGCTTCCACAAGATTTAGTTGATGAATGTTTCGTGTTTATGTGTGACAATCGCGAGAAATATTTGCTTTCAGTAATCTCAATATTAAATACTCTGTTTCGTAGTCGGTATTCCTGGTAAAGTACATAAATACCATAATATCATTATGAAAACAAATTACAATTTACAAGCTTTACAATCTTAATACTAAGTTAAGAATACTAATAATAATAATAATAACACCCTTATCCGCACCCCAATGGTGCATAGGGCACTGCGTCATATAAACGCAGAGTTATCTTGATCGTTTACACATGAAGGAAAGGTGATCAGCCCTTCGCATCAGGTACCAGTCCAGGGTAATATTGAATAAATATAACAATGCAAAAATCACTTATATTTATTTGACCCACCCTGGGAATCAAACCCGAGAGCTCCAGAACGGTAGCCAAGCGTGCTGACCATTACACTACGGAGGCGGACAAGAATATTAAACTATGTGTAAATGTTAACAAATCTCTTGCCAACATGTAAAATATTTACTTCAAACCGATGAAATAAAGTACTCGTATGAGTATTAATATAATATAATAAATAACATATACTTACCTAGTAAAAAATTCAACCATTGTTCCATAGTTTTGAATCTTCCTACTTTTTGCTTTTTTACTGTTTTTTTTTTTAAATTTGGTAGTTGTAGATAATCTTTTTTTTTGTTGCAAGACTTTACTTACTTAATTTTAACAAAATTTTCTAAACATAAAATACTTGAATCGTGAGACACTTCTTATTTACAATTGTTTAATAATCAGTAAACAAGTACCTACTTTTACGTCACTAGAAAGCTTGTTATCTTAGGGTCTTACTCATAATAAAAGAATTCATTGATTCAGGATTTGTTTTTACTGTATACTGTAAATTAGATTTTTTTTTTAGAAAATATAAAGATATAATATTTTTCTTAAATTCCTTAACATTCTAAAACTCTTATCAATAATTTATATATTTTTCCTATTTTTCAACTCCTTACCTTTTAATAACTATTTTATTAAAATCCACATATTAATTTAAAAAAAAAAAATTAATACAAAAAAGGTCATATGAAACCTGGATTTAGAATTTTTTTATTGTGATTTAACGTATGTTGGTCCTTAATGATGAGCACATTTTTCCATCTATCAGTGATTTATTTAATCATTTTGTTCGATCATAACAATGAGAAAATACAACATTTTTAGTGTGTCCAAATACTTGATCACAAATCTGGATTATCTCCAATTATAAGAGCATTTCATCTCACCAATAGATGTCTCTAGTGAAGTTCTAGTGATTTAAGAACAATGTTTCTAAATTGGTTCATTTGTATAGAACTTCCAAGAATTTGAGTAGTGTGGTTGTCAATAATTGGTAGAATTGGTGAAGGTTACATGTGTGTAAAGTGATCACTTAAACTAGCCTATGACGGTTGTCAGCCCCGTAAATACCCAGACTTCCATACTCTTCTTCCTTTTTGATGAGATGTCAAAAAAATAATATGAAAAAATACATGATAAAAGCTTAGTGCCATCTATATAACGCATTTCTGATTAATTTTCACCTTTGAAAAATCATAATGCCGAAAAAACGCCTTCCAACGAATGGACTAACAAATATCGAGTCCTCGACGGACGTGCGTCCTAACTTTTGCCACTTATCTCGCACTATGTACAACGTATGTAGGTAATATACAGTCTACACAGTATACGAGTGGTAATCGACACTATGCTGCTGATAGAATCGGCGAGGGCGATTGATGTTACAATCAACAGTAGAGGCGCGTACTTACGAAACCTTTCCAATTTCGTCGCATCGCGTCTCGTAATCTGCTCGGAGAACTGCAACTTTTAAGTTTTATTAAATCAATTGAAATGGTCGAAGTTTTTTCTAAATAGTTATTCATTTCTGTGTTATAATTGTAATTAAATATCGTTTAATTAAAATCAAACACCTAGTTATAAATAAAATGGTATAATTATTTTGGTATAATTATCTCTCTCTTTTTTAATTAAAAAAATATTTTAACTGATCGATACAACTAATAAAAATATTTTAATTAACGAGTTTTAAAAATAAGTTATATCTAAATTGGTTTTTCAACAAAACAACACTTGTTTTTTCCACTTAATTGGTAAAAACATGTGGTAAAACCATGTGTTTTAATTTTATTATGTCTTAACACCAATTGAATGCCGAAACAATAAAATGAATAAACATTAGAGAGGAAAATCAATTTTTTCATCCCCCCCCCCCCCCCCGGGAATCGAACCCGGGACCTCAACACGCTAACCATTACACCACGGATACATATGTATATTACTATAATACTTTGATGCATCCATCACATTATACAGTTATGTTTTCAGGTATTTTTCTATTATTTAAGAACATAATAACTTGGCGAATACATTCGATAGGATTTGTAACGCAGGCCTTAGCAGCATCCTTAGGTCGTGAGAGAATAAGCGATGTCCCCGTGGCGGGAGACTCGGCCGTGCGACGTAAAACCAACAGAATCGAGATGTTCTCATATTACATCAGATACAATCTCGGAAATGAATGGCTTTCCTTAATACGGCCAATTAGCCATACGTTACGAAGCTCACTGATAATTTTGATGGAATCATCTTTGTTTTGGATGCTATACACATTTTTACTGTCTAATTGACACTGCGTGAATTATGGAAATTTCATTGATGATTTGAATTCTACTCAAAAAATTAAAAGGTGATAACTGCTTTGTCTCTTTTTTTACTTGTATCATATTCCTTCAATTGAATAAATAAACTGTTAAATATAATAAAAGATTTTCACAGGCGCCGCTAATTAAGGGTATATTTTTTTAGGTTAAACTGTGAATTAATATGTCATTGAATAACGATCTACGCTTGAATTTAAATTTAGCTTCATCTTTTTAATTCACAAATTTAGTTAGTATTTCCTTATCCCGAAGAAGACCTCCCAAAGCCTCTGTTAAGAATTTTTTTTAACTGTAAAATTTATTTAAGCCATATAAAGGATTGCCATTTATACAAAAATGATAATTATTAATACACCATACATATATTCATACATATTTCCAACTGAAGGATGAATGCGATTGTTACAATACTGCATAAATAAAACCTTAAGATTTGAGGTGACATGGATGTACAATAACGGCAAGAATGGTGATCGTTGCACAGAGTATAAAGTGATCACTTAATCCTAGCAATCCAAATCGAATAAATGCAAGTGAATTCTCTGCATAAAAAAAGAATTTTCATCCCTAGATTGTATTTTTTCCATTATATACATAAATAAATCTTAAGTTTCTTAATTGTGTCAGGTAATAAATATAAAATACCATTCATTCGCTTCTCACCATTTTCGGGATTCTTATGTTATTCCTTCAGGTAACAAAGGTTTTAGAAATATGTAACCAATAATTACTATTCCGTTTTAAAACAGAAGTAATATTAAGGAAAAATTTATAAAAATAATCGTTTTTATAATGATTGATATATCATATTATTCGAGATTCGTACAAATTTCAAATGTCTTGTATGTCACACAAGGTTGTACGAGTATGGGTACGGAACCCCTATTCTGGATCTGCTTCCATATATTTCTACTTCACCCTTTTCTCATACACCATAGTCTTTCACCCTGAGCTCTTCTACTTTCGACATCTGTACTCCAGCAAATATATTCCTCATCTTTATTAATGAATTGATGGACACTTATGTATTGATAACCTTGTCTCGTAATATACACAGTTGGCAATCAAGTGAACACCGCGTTTCCTGATGCACTTCCAGAGTGTAAACAGGGATAAAAGAAAAATACAAATCATTTATCTTAGACCGATCTTACAACAACTGTTAAAATCATAACTGTAGATTTAAGAATAGTCATATTACACTGTAATTAACGTCATTTGGGAACAATTTTGTTTACTGCTACCATTCATGTTTGCGCCCCACAATTGATATTATAAAGTAATAAAATATAATGATTTCCATCCCGTGAATTCAATTCGAAACACACTTATGAATGCTCTTTTTCACTATCACAATAAATTTTCAAGATTTTGAGTGTGTGCAAATTCTGGATTATCTCCAATTAGGAGTTATTTAATATTGTTTTTTGACATCTCAACAAAGATGAAAGTCTAGAATTATAAGCATGGAAGTCTGGGAATGCCCAGATTTACATTTTCTTCTTCATCTGTGTTAAGGTATTAAAAATAGTATCATTAAACTGTGGACACTTCTTTAGTAAGAAAAAATTGCAACCCTTTTAAGATACTTTTTCAAACATAGATTTAAACCTTTCTGAGGTCACTGTCAATTATTTATATAATATATTTTCGAATCAATAATTAAATTTTGCTCAATTTTAATTGATTTATTAAATTAATCAGCGGGATGAAGGAACTGACAACATGGCTGAAATATCAGGGCTGGCATCTTAATAACCAGTCCTCCTTCCGGTGGTCTCACACGACATGCAATAACGAAAATAAAATGTTCAAATTACTGGTATATCCGCAGGACATTGATGAGTTTGATATCTATATTTGTGAATTGTGTCATCACTCTTCGATATTGACAACGTTTATATGCAACGCGCGAATTAAATCTTGTGATATCATATTTTTAATCAAATCTTGCTTAGTGCACATGTTTAAAATCATCAATTTCTCTTTTAGTATAATATTCTTTGAGTAATTCAATGTAACAATAGCAATATAAGATTACTTCATAAGAGAGTAAACAAATTTTATGTTATTACACATGAATGTCATTTTTAAGATATTCAATATGTTGAAACTCAAAAGTTTTTTCTTTCCTACAGTATTATTTGCAAAAACTGTTGTAAATCATTGTTTTGAATAATTGTACTAGTTGTTTAACAAAGAACCTTTTGTATCTAAACATCGTTAGTTTTAAATCTGACGAAGGAACCCTAATGTATGGAATTGAAGATGAAAGTAGATTAAGGGCTGTCAAAATGCGTTATTTCAGACAAATGTGCGGCAAAACGTTGTATGATAAATGTTCAAATAGTGATAAAAGGAATTAATGCAAGGCTGAGATATTAACTATCGAAAAAATTAAGAAATATGTGTTGAGATGGTTTGGTCACGTGAATCGAATGAATGAATAAATAACAGTAAGACGAGGCAGATGTAGTTGGTGAAAGAAGCTGAGGAAGACCAAAGAAAACTTGGCTTTATTAAGTATTCCAAATACTTGAAAGTGGTCAGGTTAGGAGGCGGAATAATCGGTGGTATATATGAGTAGAGCAAGGGAATGTGGAAGAGGCGAAGAATGTTTGTAAAGACAGATTGGTGAGGCGTTCTATTCTTTTTGCCTGTCCTGCGGAGATGCGGCGTGATGGTTTGGTGGTTTAGTAGTTGCATAAAAAAATGGTAATTTTAATTGACAAAAACTGTTACAAAAACACATGAGTCCGTGAGTTCCGTACGAGTATTTTTTCTCCTCTTAAATACTTCTAAGTTCGTTCAAAAAGGGTTTGTCTTAATTAAGGCTATCTTTGAAAGATATGTATTTCGCAGTGATCAATGATGACAAAATGTATATATCCTCCATCATTCAAGTATATCCAGAGATAAGTCATTGAACGTTGAAGAGGAAATTGGTGACATCGACAGATTTCCATTGCTACCCCAAGGAAACGAGCTTTCGAAGATGCAATGCAATATACCGGTATAGACGGTAATGATTCCTATCTACGAACTATTGAGATATTTAAAAACAACAAGTTTTTAAAAAATATAATAAATAAGCATCAGACGTAGATTTTAATTTCTTAACTGTTTTACTAATTTTTTTAAAGTTTTTTATCTGTTAACCTTAAAAAATAAATTATTTATATTATTTCTATTAAATTATTTTCGATTTGTGGGTTATCGCATTTTATTATAAGCAGCACAACAAGAAAAGTATGATTTTACTTACATATCAGTAAGAATTTATTTATTATTTCGGGATTCAGTTATAGTATAATAATAATAAGACCCTTCTCCGCACCCCAATGGTGCATAGGGCACTGCGTCATATAAACGCAGTGCTATCTTGATCGTTTATACATGAAAGAAAGGTGATCAGCCCTCCGCTTCAAGTACCAGTCCAGTTATAATATAATAAGACATTATTAAATTGTAAATGAAAAGACTTGTTTTTTACCGCTTAGTGGTAAAAAACAAGCGTTTTCATTTACAATATCTACAATATTTCACCCCCTAATTTATTAATAAACATAAGTTTTTTTTCAAATTGTAGGTTTCGTACTTAATTAAAAACATTTGACGATTATTACCTATAGTACGCTTAATCGATATTCGTTCAACTTTTCGATGAAATAATTACTCGTCCTGTCCGCTTATCAACTAATTAAAATTATAACTAACCCGTTTCGATATGAAACTACTGCGTTTAAAACACGAGAATTAATTCCCACACGGCAAGGTATTGCAAAAGTTATATGATTGAGATATTATCGATAATTATTTCCGAAAAAAAAATCTTTGTTTATTAAAAAAGGATTAAAAACAAAAAATCGCAATGGAGATTTTTGTAGATATGGAAGTGTGTATTTTTACATAGAATATATTTAAGTCCAAAAACGGAATATCACAGCTTTCAACGCGAGAATACGACTGTTTTTGAAAAATAAAACTTCCTCATTCGTTTGACTGCCGACGTCTCTGGTTCGATTTCAAGGGGGGTCAAATAAATCAATTTAATTTTACCTTGAACTGTTGGTCGAAGCGGGGGTAGTTCATAAGGAGCTGTCACAAAATGTGAACTGTCATATATGATAAAACTAGTGAAGGACATTGGTAACATAAACCAAGCTAGGGCACAAAATGACGAACCCTTTTCTAGTGGAACGAAAGGTCTTTTGACGACAGTCAACAGTCTGGCTTTTCTCCTGAGGATTACTTGGTTTTCTCCCAGCAATGAGCAATTTCTGAGAAGTTCCTGATTGCTCCTCAATAGTATCCTTCTTGTTCCCAACACAGATTAAAATTAAAATTGTTCTGAGGTAGAGGAAATAAAAATTTATTTAATTGTCTTTAAACTTTGGACTATATAAGAAAGGTAAATAATAGATTTAACTCCTATCTAAAAAAAACAAAGGTCAAAGCTCAGGAATGGTCACCTTTCCCTCAATGTTTTTGATCGATTAAAAACACTTTTTATTTCGACGCAGTTCCACAATTGGTTGAAAATAAGTGTTAGGAGGAAAACAAAATAATTATTTTGGTAAATTTGGTATTTTGGCAACCTTTTTACAATGAAACAAACCTGGTGTCTAGTTTACCAGTCTCATGATTATGATAGTGATATTCCTCACTTCTAAATCGATTTATGTATAATTCAATGTTTCCCAACCGGCTTCCGACAAAGAAATACTTAGACCGCCTATAAAAGAAATGCAGTAGAACTCAGATTGAAAGCACTTAAACATATTGATTTACAAACATATCCATTACTCTTCACAACAGTAATGTCGGACCGATCGCCTGGACACTGGGAATTATATAAATCCGTTTCGTGTGAGTCCAAAATACCCCCTCACAAAACATTTCAACAACCGTATCGAATTACGTGTAATAACTTTGATTGCAGTTGATTAAGCTGATGAGATAGATAGTCTTCACATCTTACCTTACAAATATATGTGTTGGTATTAAGATTGAAATATTTTTTTCGCTTGTGAAATAATAAGATAGGTACCTTTCAATTAAATATATGCTCAATAATAATATTTTTCTTATCTTTTGAATGTTTTTCGCAGATACTTAGGAATATTTTATAAACTTTATAAAATAAAACAATTTTTTAAACCACTTTTTTATTATGTTTTGAATATTGAAAGCATTAACTTTGTGGATCATCTTGATATATTATTTCGAGAAATAAAAATACTTTGTGTTCTGATCCACTTACATTTTTATTTAACCAACTAGTTTCGGCAACAACCTGTTGCTCTCTTGTACAACTTGTACACTGTTTATTTTTATATATATATATTTAGTAATAAATGTAACCCTGAAGAGGGCAACAGGTTGTTGCCGAAACTAGTTGGTTAAATAAAAATGTGAGTGGATCAGAACACAAAGTATTTTTATTTCTCGAAATAATACACTTTTTTATTGTTGCATTTTTTCTTCAACCGGTTTCGACAAGAAACTTGTAATCGTCAGGGTTAAACATGTACTGATTCTAAAACATTGAAATATTCAGTCATCATCAGATGACAAGGTTCTTGTCGAAACCGGTTGGAGGAAAAATGTCTCAAATAAAAAAGTGTTTAAAAACGAAGATGTTTTATTTTATTAAGTATCTTTTGATCGGTTGTAAATTGTTTATTCTCTTATTTTTCCATTTTTATTCAAAATATTTAAAATTATTGGGGATAATTAGGTGCTTAAACGCTTAATGCATTGAATGCACAAAATTTTTAATGCGTCCAAATAATTGTTCACAAATCTGGGTTTCCCCACTAAGGAGTTATTTTTACATTTTTTTGACATCGCAACATAGATGAAGAAGAAAAAGAATGGCTTTCTAAACCCAATCATAGATGGCTGTTGTGAACTAAATCATGGAACGTCATGAGCTGGAGCGTGACTTCCAAAATTTTAGTAATGTGGTTGTCAATCATAGGTCGAATGGTAAATGTTACAAGTGTGGAAAGTAATCATTTAACCAGCCAACGACAGGTCGTAAACCCTGTAAATACCCAGACTTCCATATTCTTCTTCGTTTATGTTTAAATATCAAAAAATGTCTAAATGGTATCTTAGTGTACTACTTTGAATGAAACATAAACCCTTACCCTTATCCGCACCCTGGTGCATAGAGCACTTATATTTCAAAAAAAGTCTAAATGGTATCTTAGTGTGCTACTTTGAATAAAACAAAAACCCTTACCCTTATCCGCATCCTGGTGCATAGAGCACTGTATCCTACCAAATCTTAATCACTGGACTGAAAGCAAGAGGTTTAGGCATGCATTTAAAATATGTAGTTCTCACATATTTTTTTTACAATATATAATTATCACAATTTAAGGATGTCGTTTTTATAATATATATCACAACACAATATTAAAGATCTCACACTGATTCTACAATCTGATCCAGCAAGCGTATGTATAAAAAAGGGTAAAAATAAATATTAATGAAGTCATTTATAAAAAAAGTCCTCCGTGATATTTCTAGCATTTTTTTAATGCAACATTTTGTCAACCCTGTTTATGACAATTTTCGGGTGAATATTAATTTTGTATTTACTGATGAAAAGATAACAGCGTGTTTCACAATAGAATATGCAATAAAATATTCAAATTTTAAAACCATTTGCGTAGAATAAAAGAACGCCTCGTTTGAATCGGGAATAAATGAATATTGTAGAAAGCGCCAAGAGATTGGCGCCCTGCGGCGGAAATGTGAACTTCCCGTGGAGTCGACTCCCGCAGATCTATGAATATTTCTGTTGAAATTTAATTCCCTTTTTTTGTGAAAAAGTACCTAACCAAAAGTTATATATTTTTGGATATGGATAAGTAACCCGTCTAGCGGGTACACTGCTTAATTTGTAGGTCAAATTGTATTCCAAAAACTTGCGTTGGACGTATAAAAATAATTATTCTTCGTATATTTTAATTACCACATACCTTTTTAGGATAAGTCAGAGAAACTTGTCATTTTTTAAAGTATGAAATATGGTATGCTTGTAAAAAATAAATAATTATTCAACAAGCTAAATTCGCTATGAATTGGAGTAATTATTATTGAAAACATAAAAAATGTACTCCATTTTTTAAATTGTATCCTGCAGATAGGCCATAATGCTTTTGGTAATGATCATATGTCTCATTGGCCTGTAATTTATCAATAAAAGTATGGTGAGATTTAAAACACTGTCCATTTCATTGTCAACTTTCATATATCATAGTAAAAAGTACATCATAGTAAAACTAACAAAGGAGTACTCATTTGTAGTTCATATTTGTATTTCAATGCCAGTGTGTGAAATTGTGAAAATAAGAGTTGAATATATTCAGCTCAAAATAAGATTTAAAAAAATCTTCTTGATTTTTAAACTAAATAATTACCTAACTAACCATAACACCGCTTCCCCGCAGTAGAGGGCAGAAATAATAGAACGCTATACCAATCTACCCGTGCAAACAATTTTCACCTCTTTCACATTTATTCATCTCTTCATGTATGCGAATGTAGTGATAATAGAATCAGAGGAAGGAAAACTTGGGTTGTTCAAGTATTTCAAACACTTAAAAGTGGTAAGGTCAGGAGTAGGAATAATCGACAGGTATGTATGAGGAGATTCATTAATGTGGAAGAGGCAAGGATTGTTTGCAAAGACAGATTGGTGTAGCGTTCTATTCTCTCTCTACTCCTGCGGGTAAGCGGCGTGATGGTTAGTTAGTTGGTTAATTTTTATTTAGTGAATGTAAATAATCAAATTAGATTACAGACCCCTATTTTCTATTGAACGAAACTAGTTTCTAGTTGGTAGTATTTGTTAAAAGGTGGCATTTTAATTCCCAGCACTTGTGTTTTCTAGGGACAAAAATTTAATTTAAGTTATAAATATTCATTTTAAATATTTCAATTCCTGCATGTAAAAAAATCTATGATTGATAGCACAAATCATAACATCAGAAAAAGATATCAATATGCAACAATTTTTTTTTAAACTTACCATACATGTTTCTCGATATTTGTTACGTGTTGAAATTCAACAATTTGTTCCTACAATTTATTATCAAGGCATCGTGTGATAAAAATAGATTAACATTTTAAGAGGCATCATAGCTCTATATCATATCTTTATACAAATACGTCCGCTCATGGGGTCTGATATGAAAAAACATGATTTAGATTATACAAATGAAATTAAAGGCCTTTCCATGGTGTTTCGTACCACAAGTTGTGTGATTTATGCCACAGCTCATGTGTTATAATGAAGTTTAAGCTCAAAACAAAGATTTTTACCGCGTTAGTATTATTTATTTATGGTTATTATGTAACAAATTTATTAGCTAATGTGTAACTCTTTAACTCTTTAACATTCATCGGTCACCCTCCTAATTTGTAGGCTATAAATAATATTTTTAAGCTGAAATAAAAAAAAATAAAAAAATAAATTGTATTATATTTTTTTGACCTGTCAGTTACTACAGTAGGGTTTTTAATGGTTTAATTATTACCAATGAATATTAAATTATTAACATTTCATTGTGTACTTTGAAACACATATTTTAGCTACAATACATTTACATGTAAATATACTGCCTTGCAAGTCTTATTTTGTATACACGCAAAAATTCTCTTTGAATTAGACTAAAAGGATTATTTCAACGCATGGACAAGAAACAATCAAAAATACAATTTGATATGCCCAATTTTAATTTCCTTTTTAAAATACTTATAATGAATTATTGTGAAGTAAATAGCAATGACTTGTCATTTACTTTGTATAATAATCAATTAGTTAGTATGCAAAATTCAACCATACGATTGCAATGGTGTAAGTTCATTTGTGTTTTTTTTTAAATATAGACACCACTTTTACCTTATTAATCGGTGAAAATATAAAAGAGTTTTGAATTTTTACCAAGAGGTAAAATTCAAAAAATTGAAAAATTCATCAAGAGATGAATATTGTAGTTCTCAAAACGTATCGAATTATCATAAATAAAACGTTTAATTTTTATATATTAATCAATTTATTAATATGCAAATTTAATGTCAAATCAATAAATAAGACGAAGAAAGTTGAGACAATTTTTTTACTATTCAATAATTGTTAATCCTGAATGATGAAAAATCTTTCGTGTTTGTATGATGTTATTTAAAATAAAACATAAAATATTTAATTTCTTAGTTACGTTTACAAGCACAGGACATAAGTATGCAATTTATAACAATGCAGTACGACTCATAAGGAATCCCAATATTTTATGTCCTTTTATGATACAGTGGACAATAAGTGCGGCAATTTCATAGATAGATCTTACGATGTATAACAATTTAAATCGCCAAGGCTGTTTGGGATGGCGTCATGTGAAATTTGAGATGAAGGGTGCATTTTACATTTGAGGTAAAAAAGGGTAAATATTGAATACTGGCGGTGTAGCCGTAAAGGGTTGAACGAATAAGATAAATATATTACCTTTGTTGAGAAGATGATGAAAGCTCTAGAATTCAATATATTGTATCGATTTGGTATGGATAACTGAAGTGGAAAAATGCAATGCATTATATTAAATATCTGAACTGCTTTAGTTGCAAATGCAAGACATAAATGTAAGTTTTAAAAATATATGTTTCTTTATTTTTTCTTTAACCCTACCAGCACCCTTGTGCATATGACACCACATTAGTGCTAATCTTCTTGGTGTTAATCTACTACTGATGACCCTCACCCGCACCTGATGGTGCATAGGGCACGGTATAATATTGATGCAATCATTAATCAAATGAAGGTGATCAATTTCGGAAACCCTTAAGTATCTAACGACTTGCAAGACACTCATCGTATTCATGTAATAAAAATAATTTATAAAAATCAGTTTTGGAAACCCTTCTAACATATTCTTTGTAAGACACACTAGTCATGTTAATATAACAAATAAAATAATTATTAAAAAATCAATTTCGGAAACCCTCAATTATCAAAAGTTTTATAAGAATCACTAGGTGTGATAACATAGCAAAATTTTTAAATAAAAATCAGTTTCGGAAACCCTTAACCATCTAATGTCTTGTAAGGCACACTAGTCGTGTTAATGTTTACACAATAGTGCAAAAAAAAGTGATTTCGCAAACCTCTTGACGGTGAAGAGACTTGACCGCAAACAAACAACTGTAACAGACGTAACCCAAATAATTCCGCACATGGCCAGACGTTTTTTTTGCTTGCAGACAATGGTGGGCGAAGGGTTAACAAACAAACCTTACGAAAAGGGGAAGAAAGTGATGAAATGTGATTTTGAATTTGAAAGTCGGTCAAATAAATTTCAATAATTTTTGAAATTAATATATGTATATATATATATATATATATATATATATATATATATATATATATATATATATATATATATATATATATATATATATATAAAGATATATATATATATATAAATATATATATATATATATATATATATATATATATATATATATATATTATATATATATATATATATATATATATATATATATATATATATATATATATATATATATATATATATATATATATATATATATATATATATATATATATATATATTCAATTTAAACCCCTATCCGGACCCCAATGGTGCATAGGGCACTGCGTTACATAAACACAGTGTTATCTTGATCGTTACCACACGAAGGAAAGGTGATCAGCCCTCCGCTACAGGTACAAGTCCAGGATAATATTGAATCAATATTAGAGTGAAAAAATCAGTTATATTTATTTGACCCCCCCCCTGATAATCGAACCCGGGACCTCCAGAACGGTAACTGAGCGTGCTGACCATTACACTAGGGAGGTGGACAAATATGTATATATATAAACAGCTTTTTTGATTTCATTTTTAACTTTGTTCTTTTCAATGATATAAAATTATTCAGAATTATTTTTTAAAGCGACCATATAATAAAAATAGCGCAAAAGAGCAAATGTAGAATTGTGAATGTTACACTTGTAAAATTGCTCTTAGTGATCACTTGTAATGATAATCTGTAATGATCACTTGTAATGATAAGTGTAAACCAAACCTATGATAGTCGTAAGCCCTCTAAATAAGCCCAGACTTCCGTGTTCTTCTTCATATTTGTTGAGATGTTGAAAATAATGCAAAAAATAACTCCTAATTAGAGATGTTCCCGATTTGTAAACAAGTATTTCGACACACTCAAAAATATTTTTTTTAAAGTCTTCCTACATTCGTAGATCACATCAATATTTTTATATAATTGTATTTGACTTGAGAAAATTAAAATGGTAATTATTTTACTTTATGACACACGCAGAGATCATTTAAATAATTACGAGGTAATTTGAATAGTTGTGTCTATTCATAAACGATCTTGATAAATCATTAAAAATTACTGAGCATTCGTTATAATGTTATGTTATAAGTTGCCATTAGGTTAATTAAATTATTTTCTGATTTCCCCACTATTTATGTTTTACACAAAACACAACATAAAACTGTTATTCCTTTAATAAATTCCTTCATAAATTTAATAAGAATTACGGATTTTACTAAAAAATAATAAAAAATATTAAATTTATTACTCTGGCCACTATAAGAGCTCAAACGGTTCATAAAGCACCGTTTTGAATTAATATGGTTTGACAGATAATCAGACTTATACAAAAATATTGTGTTCAGTCCAGATTTTTAATTTAAGCAGTTGAATATGTGACAAAAATATCATTACAGAATAAATTTTGTCGGGAAAATGGTATTTGGTGATAAATAGCTATTGTCGATAATAAAATAAGAAACATTTTGGTGAACTGTATACCAACTCTTTCTTCCCTTATCGTGACATTCAAAATTGCGCATAATACGGCTTATTGGATACATTTGGTTGCATTATGTAAGAGCAGACGCTGTGTATACATACGCACGCAAGGTGCGCTCAAATTCGCAAATACAAGAAATAGAACCCTTGCATCATTTGTTCCACGATTCACACAAAAAAATCACTTGACCATTGTTATATCGTTTCAAAATCAATTCGGCCAGGTACAGTCCAATGCAAAAATCTAGGAATAGTGGCTTTAAGTTTACATGGGAATGTGATGTCTTAGGGGTAGAAAAAAATTGTATCGGTTTTCGTCTTAGTAGACCTTGTACAAAGCTCTTTTGTTATTTTGAAATTTTACGGTAAATTGTGCAATATAATTATCCGCAGCCCTTGAAACTCGATACAGTAGTAATTGGAAGCAGACAGCTTTTAATAAAAAAAGTGCAAGTAAGATGAGAAATTACCGTACAAGTTATTGTATTCATAGTTTTTTAGTTGTTGATAATTGATACAAAATATTATTTTTACGGTAAGAAAACTAAGTATCAACCTGCCAACTGATAGTATTAATATTTTTCTTAGAAATAAACACATACCATCAACAAAACTAAAATGTATGTATTAAATGTTAAATCAAGCACTGACTTTTTAAGTCTACTAAGTTGTATTTTATTGTAAAAAATCGCATTAAAAATTGTTTTGTGACAATTGTTTATATTTAATCTTCACATTCGTTTAAAAATGCCATAACTAGGCGAAACAACTATCTCAAATTTTATTTTTTAAGTGTTTTTCAACATTAAAATACAACTTACTAAACTCAAAATATCAGTGTTTGATTTAAAAATTAATACATAAATTTAAAGGAGTTCTACAAATTAAACGCCAAATCAATAAATAACTGAAATTTATTATCTATTTGAAAATGCCTTAACTTTTACGGGTTACACGTAAAATGATATTTTATTTATCGTTTCTTCAGTACTAACAAACATCTTCTCAAAGATTTTTTTTCTTAAGAAAGTCAATAATAGTATGAATTTTTATCTATAATATAAATTCATATTTTTATTGACTTAAATATGAATAAATATCTAATTCATTTTTGACATTTAGATATTGTAGGTAATCCCTATTTGTGAACCTGGACTATTTGGAACAAAATCACACTCAAAATGTTGTAGTATATATCCATGATTAAAATAACATATCTGCTGGACTCTGATAAAGAATACTCGAATACCTAAATCGCCCTTTTTATAAACATAAATGTAAATTTAAATAAAATGTTCCGAGTAATTAATTCATTATAGGTACATACAATCATTGAATATTAATAATACTCACCCTATGGAGATACATGATTTTTGGTTTGTATGATTGGGTACCCAATTCTAGGAAATCTGCAATATCATTCATTATTCAGCTTTCAGATATTATATCACTTCAAAACATCCGGCGGTGATTCACAATTGATGCAATAAAGAGTTACATATCGATTTTTTTCGAAGACAAGGTGCATTACCGCCTGTAAGCAATTTTATGCATAAATCGCAGAAATTGTGATCGAGAAAGGATAAACAAAATGGAACCCTTTGATCCTTAAAGGATACAATAGATAGCGAGCACATGCTCATGCAGATGTCTATCGACCATCAATATCTGCAAACAGGGGTAGTCAAAAGGTAGACGAAAATAATTGTACATTATGAAGAATATTCCAACCCCTAGATGTGTGATATATACTCCTATTAATTTACGTTATCACTAAAATATCCAGGCTTCTGCGCATACATATATTTATGTTTATTTTTTATATTTTATATATTTTCTTCTCAATCATCAAATCTATTTTATTAAATACATTTTAATTAAATTAATTAGTTGTAAATATATTCCTTTCAACAAATAAGACAAATTTGTGTACTGTAAATACTTATTATTACATACTCCTATATGAATTTGATACAATTCTCTATTTTTTCTCATATGAATTAATTTGGTATGACTTAAAATCATATTTTTGAAATGTATATTCTTATTGTATTTTAAATAGTATATTGACTATTGAAACTAAGAGGTTTGCCCTCTTGACTTCATATTTCGGAATAAAGTTAAATTAATGAATAAAATGTAGCTCTTATATATGCAGTCTAAATTAAGCATGCATTAAAAATAGTTTTCATGTAAGGGTTTTCTAATAAAATAAAAATTTTATTTCAATAAATTTGTTTGAAATGAGCACTTTCTAATATTATTATTTAATATAATTAGTCACTTGAGATTTTTACCCCTGCGAATCTTAACCCGTGCCAAACCTTTCCTTTGCCGAAATCATCCTTTGATGAATGTTTTCCTTGTTTTTATGCGAAAACTTTCCTCACAATATGTAAATGCAGTCTACTCGAGCAGATGTAATTTTGTAACACCGCTCATAAAAAAGATCTAATTCACTCATAGACTTCCAAATTTTAAGATGAAATCATTTCTACCCTTTAGTCGAACATATTTTCAGTATATCGGGCAGATGTATTATTAATATGCACCTTGCAAAAAAGATAAGACTTTAAAACGTACAGAAAATTTTGTCTTAACTACAAAACATACTTTTTGACGAAATATCCTTGAGGTATCTCAGGCAGATGTGATTTTTGAGGAGAGTTTATAAAAATGTACCATTGTTTACAATTGTCTGAGTTTTATCTGTGTTTTGAGTGATGTACGCTTTTTCCTATGTGGCCCTTATTGCAACGGGCAGATGTGATTTTTGGGCAAAGCGTGCCTCAACAAGTGTCACCTGGCGTCAGTTAATTGAAGACTTGCTCTAGATAAAGTATGAAGAAAAAATATGAGAACACCTGGTAACAAGGTGCAACTGTATCCATACTACTCGTACATTATAGTACATTTCACAATGAAACAGGTTCGGCCCTTATTACTATTATTATAACATTTATATACGTATATTTTAAGTTATTTTATTTAAATTTAACACTTGAATAAACCACTTTATCGAGTTTTATTTTTATTTACGACTTGTTTCGAAAACGACAGTTGTTTAACGACAGTAAAATAATCATGTCATTTCACAAAGTCAATGCCGAATCAATAAATAATATATATTATAGGTCATTTTTTTACAAAAATTTAATTCTAATATCATTATGTATTTAAATGGTGGGTTTTTGAATTATGTATGTTTGTCAGTATGTTTTTTTTTCCATTCTAATAATTGATTTAATTACGAGTTAAATAGAAAATATTGAAAATCATGATATAAAATTTTTATTAGAAAAAAATTGACACTTGTATTAGAAGACCTCTTAAAAAGATTAATTTCATTTCACTTATTAGTTTTAATAACCAAGATGTCTTTCTGTGTTTGTATGATATAAACTTGTTACATAAATAATCGCGATTTATTTGAATTTCTTACTTTTCTCGTCCACTAAAGATATCGATTCAAATTGATGCCACGTTATCTTGATTATGAGTATGTAATCTTAGAATAAAAGTAAAGTAATCATTCACAGGTCGGAATAAAGGAAAGAAAGAATATTCTGAAAACAATGAAAGAATTGATGGTAAGTAAACCTTTCATATTTTAGCTATTATAATTCATATAAAATGTTCTAAAATCCTTGTAAATTATTTTACGGTTTCATTTTCAAATAATTTTAATAAAACGCATGTCCTCTAAACAGCTTTTAAAGCCGTCGAAAGAGTATTTTGAGTAAATGGTATGTATTTTTTACGCGATTCGTAAATCCCTTTTTTCAAAGAAAATCGTAGGTATCGACTTACCAATATATGCTCTTTATAAAGAAGATCTCTATGCGCTGGACTTGCAAACTTTACAATAAAGACTGTCATTTGATACCTATGAATAACGGCTTTTAAGCAGATTTGAAATAGAAAGATAAAAGTTATACATATCTAAAAATATACATATGAGCGTTGAACTGATCCTAAAAAAAGCAAAAAGGGAAGAATTGGTGTAAGTTTTATTGATTATTTCTGGTTGAACAAGATATTTACATATTTTTCTTAACCTTATTCAAACCCAATGGTGCATTTGGCACTGTTTTACGGTGTACCGTGTTGACGAATTATCGCTATTTACATACAGGCAAGGTGATCAATACAGCGCTTCAGGTACCAACCTAACCAGGATAATATAAAATAAATAAAACAGTGAAAAATCATTTATTATTACTTTGATGGAACCTAGAGTCTTTAACAAGGTGACTTAGTGCGCTAATCGTTACACTATGGAAGCGGAAAATTTACTAAAATATATGTATGAAAGCATGGTGAAGAGTCAAATGATAATTATCGAATATTGCTAATGACTTCAAGTTGTTAAAGAAAGGAAGAATTAACAAAGAAAACTTACAAGTGCATTTATATATATATATAAATATATATATATATATATATATATATATATATATATATATATATATATATATATATATATATATATATATATATATATATATATATATATATATATATATATATATATATATATATATATATATATATATATATATATATATATATATATATGTATCTGTTGAAATCTGAGTAAATGTGCACCATCTAAAATTCACCATTCTACGCATGATCGAACATAAATAACACTTACTTATTTGTTGTTCTCAGCACTCATCTAGAAACAAGCTCGAAGCTCCATGCATTTGGAATATTTATTGAACTATGAATGAAATATCAATTTAACAATGTGTATTCTTAAAATACAATTCGCCTTAGGACGTCCACTCCTGAAATCTGAATGTTTTCATGTGGGCTACGATTTGAACGCGTTTTTGAAAGCTCCTGACACGTAATGCAAGTACTCTACATTCTCAGTACTCGGTAAGCTCAGTAATAACATGGTACCATATACCAGACGGCTAATCCTTCACGCCTCTCCATGAGAACTGAACTGGGAAGCTCCCCTTCGGCTACTGAAAGCTTCACATAATATGTATACATACAGGGTGTCACACTCATATATAACTGAAATAAATAAATAAATTATAAGCTGCATTTCAAAATTATTTCTTATAAAAGACTTCAACAGTGTCTTATACCCTTCAACTCATACGAGAACTTGTACAAAATACCGCTTTTGCGATACCTATTACTTTACCGTTGCCGTTAGTTTTCATTTCTATTACTATTCCTACTTTTTATCCTCCTTCTTATCCGTTCCCTTATAGCAGTGATATCTTTCTTATCAAATAATGAGGATATCACTACTACATAAAAAAGCAAGAAAAATAGCTACAAAATAAATCTGATTAATTTTTGTAAACCTACATACAAATTTGATTATTAATTATATCACTTTACTAAATTTTATAAAAAAATATTAAAAATAGTATTCACTTTATATTATGTACTTTAAAGATGTCAAACATTAAAACACATTTTTTGTCTTTTCATTAGGATTAAATCTGTTTTTATTATATATTTCGTACACCTTGTAATATTAGACTAACCGTAGCTATTCTATGGGACATGCCACAATAAATGCCACATGTGTTAAAGAGTGGTTCCGTGGTTAGTGTCGCGGATACTTGAATCAGAGTTTCTCGGTTCGAGCCCACTCTACCACAATTTGATACCTATTTCTAATGAGCCGCTTAGGCTCACGGAAATAGTATGAAATTTAAGTATTTTTGTAAATAATAAAAAACACGAATGTTTCTCTTAAAAAATGGAGTGAAAATTATTTTATTAATGAAAACAACCTATTGTACACTTATTCTATATTTAACCCTACATGGCTTATAACTTTATACTGGTGAATATAAATGAATTTTTTTTGGATAAATACTTCGTTAATACACATTTAAATCGTGGCTAATTCATCGATTTTTCTTACTGTCATTGATTAATTTTTTCGTTTGATAAATGCAACGTGAAAAATAACTATCAATTTATTTTTGTACATTATTAAATATATTTTTAACACCCTGTATTCAAGGATATATATTTTTCAGTATATAGTTTGCATCTCTGACTTGTAATAAGGCAACGGATGCCATAAATAACAAGGATCCCGCCTTTGTTTTCCCTCGCCAATGTTATGCAAGTTTCAGTATCGCACACCGCCTTTCACATTACTAATAACAATTTCAATTCCGATTTTGTTTTCGGAGATGTAATTATTAAATTCTGCGTCCGCGTGTAACTTTCTTACTTGCATGAATAATTCATATTTAAATCACTTGACTCTTCATGTTGTATCGCCAAAAAAGGCCCAAATAAAATTGATATGAACAGCATACTATACCAATTGTACTTGCACAAAATTCCGACAAAATTACATATATTTGGGAATCAAATATTTGATCAATCTACTTAGTGGCATAAAAAAGAAGATATTATAGTATAGTATATCATATTAGGAAAACCAATAAAATATAATTTAAAGGTCTATTTTAAAAATTAAAATATTATATTTTTGTAACGATATTCAATAAATAAAAAATAAATATATAAAAACAAAAATCTGTTACATGTGTATATTAAAGTATAATTTTTCTCTTTTATTACTAAACACAATTAAATCCCTTTAGGTTACATATGATCATTAATTTGGCTTTCGGTTGTGTAGGCATATTTGAAAATGTTTTGAATTTTATTTCAGTACTAAAAGCATGAAAGACTTTATATTTTCGTGACTTAAAGCTAAGTTTATTGCTGTAGATCTTAAGCTTTAAATTTTACAAAGGTTTTCGTGACATCGCAAAATATTACAACATAATATAGACATAAAATGCATAAAACCAGCAATGCCTTCGATAATCGATATTGCGATAGATTCGGAAGGAAGCGAACGAATCATGAGTACATCACAAAATAACGTACCTACTCCAGATATGCACCGTCAATAGGTTTGGCGTGCATTATATTAGTAAGTTTGCACCTTTAGCACCTTGTATATCACGATTCAATTGAATGAAGCGTGCTCGGAATACTAAAGCAAAACCAACCCTCAATATCATATTCCTTTAACCTATATTGATTTATTATCATCCCTTAAACTAGGCCGCAATATGTTTTCTGGTTTTGTTTCCTAACTGCAGATTATATTTCCTCCCCTAACGAACAGTTAGAAATACCTGAAAGGATATTATTTTGCAATGGGTGATCTTATTTTTTTCTGAATGGCAGATGGGAGATCAAATCGTCCGAGAGACTTAATTAGGGTTATAAAATGATGTGTTTTGATTGTGTGAGTAAGTATATGAATGTAAATAAAACGTTTTTATGGTTGATATTTTTAGATACTCTAGGTTTGACATATGGCTGTAGACATTGATAATGTTGGTACTCGTTTTCATATTTATTTACAAAAATGTTAGTTACGTTAGTTTATAACCACTCACATTTTTTGTCTACTAGTTGCAGACTTCTTCATCTATGTTGAGATATTAATAAAAAATCTTGTTTTTAACAACTCTAAAGTAAAATATAAAAATTCAGAAATTAATGAACTTGAATCTATTTGGAAATACGCAAAATGTTGTGAAAAATTTAATTGATTACTTTTAATTTGGTAGCATTTATCGTGCAATTATCATGACTGGTATGTCGATTATCGTTTCAAAAATATAGCCATATTGAAATTATAAAAGTAAAATTCGAACGCTTAAGAATATGTGTAATTACATGATGTATGTTACATACATACAATTTTCTTTACAGCGCGGCCCACCAACGAACGAATCGAGTATAAAATTGAAAAGTGTGTTAATACACAAGAGCCATACCATATAACACTGTAAAAATCCTCTCCTAAATTGAGGTACATTACTACCGTGTGTAGAGATTTAAACGTATTCCATACATCATCCTATGTTAATTCAAATAAATTTATACACATCTTTGGGATGCTGGGCCTTCTCAAGTTAGCCGTGAGACCGTCGCCAACGGCATAATATCTCAAGAATGAACAATGTACGGAATTTTGTAAGAGCGTTATTCGTTTGAAACAGTATCCTAAAACCGGTAGTATGTACGTTTAAGTATATTTATGAAACCGATTTTTCATAAACCAAATTATTTCGTAATACCCATATCGTAGTTTTAATGGTTTCATCAATTACCCTGAGACGTTTTTATGCATTTTTCTGAAATGTGTGCTTTAATAAATCGTAGAAAATTCAAAAGAGAACATAACAAATTAAAAGTATACGTAAAATAAGCCAATAATTATTAGTTTTTTTTTGTTGAAACAAGTTGAAAGAAAAAAATAGGTATAATAATTTTTCGATTTTATTTCTTAAATGATAATTCTAACTTATTTGTTACATTGGCCATTACGTTAATGTGTATAAGGATCCTGATTACAAGCATCACAAATATTTGAAATACATAATTTGAAATTTTAATAAATAAATAATTAATACGAATGCACTTAAATAATTGCATACGAATGCACTTAAAAAATTGGAATATATATTTTTTTTAATTAAGAATTAATAAGTTAGACAGGTAGATAAAGTTAGTTGTCCTAAAAATAAAATTTATGAAATCATTAATTTGAATTAGAATATATCATATTCATTAAATTCTTCTACAATGAATTGTGGCTACTTGAAAAAATAATTACCGTTTGTTTTTTAACCGCTTGAATAAAATATCTGTAGTTCTCGACACTAATCTTGTTTACATATTAATAAACTCAAAAAAATGGTCTTATAAAAGATTTAATTTTTATATTTAAACAATATTTATTTATACATCACACAGAAATATATATTTCACGTAGATAGTTAAATATTTTTTTCATTTTTGATCAGTAGTTTTTTCAGCGGATGTTCTAACACTTTTACAGTAACAAAAATGATAAAAAATGTACATTTTTAAATAAAAAAAAAATCCATTTTTTTTTTTTAATCTTCGGTATCAACAAGTAGCCCCACGTGGTAGTATTCAGTATTCGCCCTGAGGGCTGTGCTGTATGAAAGAGGCGCATCCCACACCCACGGAGGCTTTATAAAGGTATACGGAGGTTTTATATTCATGGAGTACAACCTCCTGCCACACATCCCATTGGACAGCGGAAGCGGAAGGCAGAACAAACCCGATTGCAAGACAAAGCGTGAAAGCCTTGTTTTTAAGCGTGATAAATTTTCTCCAACTAAAATTATGATACAAAATTAAAATTCAGGAATTTTGTGTCATGTCGGTCAAATAAACACAACAAATAACTTAGGAACCAATATGAGGTAAATACGGAAATAAAACGAAAAAAATAGTAGGGCCGGAATAAAATGACATTTAATTTTTGTATCTATAAATAATATTTAGGCCCAAATTAGTCAGTGGTAGATCTCGGAATATGTATGTATATTCTCAGGCTTTTTCTAAACCTTATATTTACCCAATGGTGCAAAAAGCACTTGATTATATCAATGCAGTGTTATCTTCATCATAAATTGGATGAAAGTAAAATCAGCCTAGCGCTTCTTGTACCAGTCCAGAATGAAATTAAATTAATCTGAGGGTCAAAATCAATTATATTAATTTTGACCTCCCTAAGAATTTAACCTGGGACCTCTAGCACAGTAGTCAAACACACTTACTAATACACTTCAGAGGCGGACTATAATATATACTGAAAAATTAACTCAAATAACGCTTTTATAATATGTATTTCATATGTTTTTAGAATATATAAGTTATTAATACACATGTTAAAACTATTACGTAAGTACCTAGGAGTGCAAAGGATAAGGAACGTGAGTCCATTAAATCTATACATTCGTTTGAAAATGCCACAGAGTGTTTTAATACCATCCTACAAAGTTATCAATGCTTTTAATATACAAAATATATTTAATAGGTACATAAATTTATAATGTGTTTTTATTAAATTCATGAAAAATTACCTTACTACTATTTTTTGGTCCGCTTCGAAGTAAGATCATAATAATTGGATGCTCAATTACTCATTTTGTTTTTTTTTTTTTTAAATTACAATGCCTAGATTTTTCGTTCATTGATCTTCACCCTCCTGAAAATTGAACAGCTTTTGGGACATTTGCCTTCAGTGCGATATTGTAACGTGGATAGCTCCGGGAGCAATATGAGAAGGTAGATTCATACCTCGTACTGTGTCAGATCCTTACATGACAGAAAGTGCATAGCATTGCCTGAAGCTAGCTTCATACGATATACAATGGAATTCTTCGAAGACTTTATTGTACCTTAATCCGTTCTACATAAAATGCTCTTATGTATATGGTGCAGTAACGCATTTAAATTTAAATTAGCTCCGTGTAATTTAATGAAAATATGAATTTAGCTAGGGGCTTACCATATATGTACTTTACATATAACGTTGTAATACAAAAGTGATTCAATGGCAGTTAACAGATTTGATGTAATTGTATTTACATGTCCATTTTAATAAGATGTGTAGTCTATTTTCATAAAATTTACAAAAAAATCATTATTTTTATTGACATGTAAATAACTTACTAACCAATACGCTGCTTCTCCGTAGAAGTAATCAGAGATAATAAAATACTACACCAGTCTGTTTTTGCAAACATTCCTAACGTATGACATATATTTATATGTAAATGTATTAAAATTTTAAGGAACCCTTAAAACCTTTCCAAATGAACAGATTTTAAAATGGTGATTTTACGTTTCAATGAATTTTGTTTATACAAACTTCATGTATTTTCACTAATTGATGAGAATATTTGTGGACGAAACTTGTCATATTACTTGCATGTGAAAGAAATCCAAGACCATTGCATATATAAAACATGAAAAAAATAATGCAATATGGATGCTCAATATTGGCAGAATGGTGAACGTTACACAAGTGTATAAAATGATCACTAAAGCCAGACATATGCTTGGTCGTAAGCCCTAGGATGCCCATACATTCATTTTTCTTCCTATAAAAATTAAAAGTTGTTTCATCTCAAGTTGAGTCATTTATAATATTAAAACGAACCATGTGTGAATGATTTAAGAAAACACTTCGTTTTTTACCACTTGAGTTTTATTATAGACTAGATGTTTCAGAAGTTAAGTTAAGTTAAAGTTAGAGTTAAGTTTTAAGTTTCTTTAATCATTGTAACATGTCTTACCACAAAGTTAATGCCGAAACAATAAATAAAAGAACCATGTTTGCATTAAAATTAATTATTTTTTTTATTTATACATTTATTATCAACCATTTTTAATTCTTTGTACGGGTTGTAAGGGTTTGAAAATTCCTGTTCTTAAAATTTTTAATTCTTATTTTGCTATAGTTCTATTTTATTTTAATATCGTTCTTTATCAAAGAAATCATTTAATTGATTTTATTTTTGTCAATACTTTTCAGAAATATTTGCACAGTTTTGGAAGATAAGTATTAAATTTAAACAGAATTATAAAATATGCAATACATTTTTTACACACGTCTTAATTTCATAATGTAAAAAAAATCTTTTTGAAATTACAAACGTTATTTTTTCTCAACATCTCACAGATGATTATTTCATTCATTCGTTGAAATATGTTAAAGTATCGAATAAATATAATGACTATTTTTATAACAGGAATATGGCATATTTTCTAAAGAGGCATCATGTTTCCATTCATAATTTTGGATACAGGAGTCCGGTAAGGAAATATCATATTTTTTAAATAATATTTGCTAAACTGACCGAGGATTTTTTGTCCAGTAAATTGATCTGATTTGTATTTCTTTCTACCGGGTGACTCAAGCGTCTGGACGCTAAGCGGAAATGTTGAAATGTTTTTTTTAATGATGCAATGCTTTATTTTTCAAAATATTATATTGTTGATTTTTCATTTGACGTTACTATTTATACCATAAGTACGTACTGTAAGAATATTTATAATTTTTACAATTATTAATTTTTTTTTTTCTAAAAAATAAAATTTTGAAAACAAATATTGTTTTCTCACCATTTCCACATCCAGTGGTGCGTAAGGCACTATATATAATGGAAGTAGTGTTATCATAATCGTTAAATATATGAAGGAAAGAAAGGGGATCTACCTTGCAGTTCCGGTACCAGTCCAGGGTGATATTAAATAAATATTATTGTGAAAAATTACTTGACATTTGTTCTAACCTCCTACAAATTGAACCTGGGACCCCTTGAACGGTAGTTTAATACTCTAATAACTACACTATCGAGGAGGACCATCTACCATAAGATGGGGATAAATATAGAAAAAGACAGTCAAATACGCCTTAATAATTATAATTTTATTTCATTAATTGAACCGGCAGTTGCGATTATTCAATTTTATTTTACATTTCAGTCTTACTTAGAAAATAAGTGGTAATTACAAAGTAAAACTAAAATTTAAAATTAATAACCTAATTTAATTTTAAAAAGTACATTTATTATATTGTAAGGGCTTCTATAAAAGCTCATAAGTGATGATACAAGAACAATTATGATTGAGAAAATATTTTCTAATGACATACATATGGCACTTTTCAACCATCGTGTAGATTTTTTTGTTAATGTACTCATTGCAATACAGTGTATCGTTCCATACGGCCAGTTTGGCAACAATGGTTTGATGTTATCTGCCATGTTTGCGTAAAGAACCGCCGACCGCACTCAAATCTTGTAATGGTCACTTGAAAGTTCAGGTAAAAAGCTTAACATTACATGCGGTTTAAAGGTACTGCATTCAAAAAAGTAATTATAACATTAAACGCAGTAATTGCATGTACTGATGCATCATATTACTTTAAATACAGCTTATCGTATTATTTTCATGGACTTAAAAAAAAACGATTTAAAAAAACTTTTTTATTATTTTTTCATACTTAAAGGAAGGTTTCAAGTATTCTTTTAAAACATTTTTTTTTTTTTTGAAATCATACACTCAGGAAATTTGTTTTGTAATTAATTTAATTTATGCCAAATTTGATGAATTCTAACGTAATTTGAATTAATTTTAACGTAAGGAATCCATTATATGATAATATTTCTGTGTTGGACATTTCTGCTTTATGAAAAAAGAAATGGATAGGGAAAGTTGGTAGGAAAACATGAATTTCGGTAATGTTGAGGGCACCTGCGATTATTTTAATATTATTGACGATTAGATTAGATTAATTGTATTATAAATTCGTACCATTGTGATCACCAATCGTTAAGTGTTAGCAATGACACATATATAGGCTATTTAAAATATGTATCACCTAAAGGCGTACGGTTAATATTAAAAGGAATATACTATAAGCTGATAAAAAATACATATTTCGCCTGAGAAGTATAAATAGCACAAGATAAAGTTCATATTTAAAGTTTTCAACGACAATGTTATGGTTTTCTTAATATTAACTTAAAACCAAGTGACTATTAACATGAATATTTTGTCATCCAATATATTCGATTTCCTTTTTCAACTTTATGATGTTCTTATTGAGTAATTTTTTGTTATATAGATGCGTTCTCAAAAATTGCATCTCTATGCCTACAATAAATCATTATAGATAGCACAGAATATGCGTTAGTATATGCGCAGGAAACGTAACTTTTATATAAGGCTTAGATTTGGCTCTAAATGCAGCAACAACCCGAGTGATTAGAATTCTAAATCAGTAAATAAACTTTTAATATATAGATCGCAAATATCATCAAATGAGCGGATAATAGATATGGATTTTAGCCATGCATACGAAAATCTCAAGAGATGCTGAGCATACTAATTGTACGGACGTAACGTTGCTAGTATTAAATGAAAACTCATTAAAAAGTATCTAATTAGATACTGACTTAATAAATACCATTTTTTACAATTTTCAGTGATGAATTACGCAAAGTTTACAAGTTAAAAAAAGGTACATAAATAAAGTATGTGTATTTTTTATTATAATTAATCTGATACTGAAAAAATACTTGATGTAATTCTACAAGCATTTTTTCACCTCCTCCAATAATTCCCATATCTGGGACAAGACATCGTCCTTGCGGTATACTTTAAGCACTTACAGATTTTATCTCCAGACCAACAAATATGTAAGCGATTTGTATAAGCTCTTGTATCTCCTTGCGTAATCTGCGGACAAAAGGATTCTCGAGAGTTTCCGCCATAATCCGATAAAGCTCCCGTATTCTTTTTAAATTACCGAACGGAGATTGCTGCACACAAAACCCTTAGTGCTGTCCCGCGCATCGCTTACAAGAAAAGCACGTGTAATTTCCTGGATATACCGCGTCTTTTTATCATACTTATTGATTTAAAATTGGTACTCCAATGCACTAGAGACATCTCGAGCGGTACTGATAGGAACAACACTTCCGGAACATTAAATCATTCCTACAAACATATTTTATACTATGGGAAATAGATCCTCTAAGCTACATATTCATTTCCGTTCAAAATGCAAACATGCAAAATCATGAGGAAATAATAAATTTGGCACTCTTAAATGTTAAAAATAAAGGGTCTATCGTTTGTCAATTGTAGTGATATTCTATTGAAAAAATCTCCCGTTTTTAAAATTAGCACTAACAATACGATACCCAATTATAGCACGATAGTCTATCGGGCAAAAAATCAAGGGTTTAAAACATAGTCGGTTGGCATAAATTGTTATCTTTTAAAATTCAATTTATCCAGCGCTGACACTTAAAGTTTTATACATGATATTTTGCCAAAAATATTACATGTCAATGAAATAAAAATAAAATTAGATTTTTTACGGAGTGTGTGGAAGTTTTTGGTAAGGGAATGTAATTAATTATGAGTATTTTAATGTTTTAAATAATTTAGAATTTAATAAACCCTGATAATGACAAGGTTTTTGTCGAAACCGGTAGCTTAGAGTGTATTAATAATAAAAAAGTGGTTAAAACAAAGTTGTTTAATTTTATAAAGTTTTTAAAATGTGCAACAAAGTATCTGCGAAAAACATTGAAGAAATAAAAATAAAATCCTCTGTGTGACATTAAAACAATAAAAAAACAAGGAAGATAAAATTTATGCATTGAATTACTTTTTACTAATATGCTTTTGGTATATATTATATGCTCCTTTTAATACTAAATTACTTGTGAATTTTTAAGCTTTTTCTCAAATTTATCCAGTCATTGGAATGAAAATTGTTTTAAATGGGAATTAATTACGGTATGTCTGTTTACGTCTATTTTTATGTCTATTTTATGTCCGCCTCCATGGTGTAATGGTCAGAACGCTCGGCTACCGTTCTGGAGGTCCCGGGTTCGATTCCCAAGGGGGGTAAAATAAATACAAGAGATTTTTTTTCACTGTAATATTTATTCAATAATACCCTGGACTGGTACCTGAAGCGGAGGGCTGATCACCTTTCCTCCATGTGTATCAAGATAACACTGCGTTTATATGATGCCGTGCCCTATGCACCATTGGGTGCGGATAAGGATTTTATTATTTTATTATTATTATGTCTATTTATTTCCGTCTACAGTTTTAACGTTCGCTTCTACCGTTTCTCGGTGGGTGTCGTAGCAGCCAAGTGACCTCTGTCATAAATAGTCGATATGACATGAGGTTGCGGGTTCGTACTGCGGGTCCCACATAAGGTTTTCCTGCTGATTCTCCCGCTGAGAGTTGCGCTGCTATTAAGTCCTCCACACACTACCGGCTGTATTGAGTGTCAATTTTTTTATTACATCAAAATATTTTGAAGATGTGTCGATGCGATAGCGTCAGTGTGATAAATATGACATATTGAGTCGCGACGATGTTTTTAGACCAAAGGGACTTATACAAAATAGAGTGATACCGTTTTGATGAAGGACTTGTGGCTATGGAGACCTATACAATATTATGAGAGATATCTCTATATATATCTACCAAAAACTCTATATTTACTAAGTGTAACACCGTTCATAATTTTTAATGGTGAACGCTTTTTACTTTTCTTACTTATTACACTCAAACCACATTTAGTTGATCTCACATTTATATATGATTTATATTACATTTTTTATATCTCAACATAGATGAAGTTAGGTGACGTTGTTTGGTGGGGAAGACAACGAAGAAGACAATGGTATGCGAATGTGGGACTCAGACTCTTCCACATTGCACTGTACGGCCAACCCCAAGTTATATGACTCTCGGGCATACCATCAAAGAGATGGATTGACAGCCGGAAATGAACATCGCAGGAGGCTAATGCCTTTTAAAAACAAGCCACAAGACCCATTCCAAGCAGAAGAAAAATAAGAAAAATGTGGAAGAAGAATATAGAAGTCTGGGTATTTAGAGGGTATGACCTGCCATAGGCTGATTAAATGACAGCTTTACATACGTGCAACATTCATCATTCTACCCATAATTGACAACCACATCTACTTTGAGATATCAAATTATAAAAATAACTCCTATGTGGAGAAAACCCAGATTTGTGAACAAATATTTGAACACAAACAAAATGTTTTGAATAGATAGATATTGAAAATTCGTTAGCCGTTTAAATCTCCAGATTTAAGGTTTTTATGTTATTAAATAATTATTCATCTCTGCTAAAATCAATGATGTGCCGGGTTGTTGTCCCGTCGTTAGTGTCGCGGAAGTCAGAGTTTCTCGATTCGAATCCACTCTATCACAATTTGATACCTATTTCTATTAATGAGCCGCTTAGGCTCACAGAAATAGTATGAAATTGAAATATCTGTGTAAATAATAAAACACAAATATTTCCCTTTAAAAAAATAATATTAATAATATTTTTTTAAAAACTCATGAACAACTCATCCTGCCATCGAAATTATTTCAATTTTTTTTGCGTTTAAAAGAATTTCAATGAAGTTTTTTTTCAAGGGTAAATTATATATGAAAGGTGATCAAACATGCGCTTTAAAAGCCAAATCCGTGTAGGTATCATACTATTACATAATTTTGTATTGAAAAAAAAGGGAATTGAAAACGGGACCCTTGATGATGAAAACAAAGTGCTAACTGCCACGCTACGGAGGCCGACATTTTGAATTCACATGTATAATTACTGTGATTTCATCAAACAACGAAGATAAATTAAATTCCCCCTTCTTATTACGGAATTTTCGATTGTCGGGTAAACGGCGAAGATTCGGGACCGGAATTTAAAATTATTAATTTCGATTCTCGATTATGCAACAATGTATATATTGTATGTAAACCAACGATTGATTACATGTAATACACATTACACGAACGCTTAACTTTTTCATTACGTTTTTTATATTAACTACACGTCATGACAAGACCTTGATTTCAAAATTGATAAATCAGTTTTTTTGGTTTTCAAAGTTGCATAATTTTTTTAAAATGTTTTAAATGAAGGTATGGTTTAGATCGGATGTTATCAAACTCTAAAAGCTTACATCCCCTAAAATCATACAAGATATTGTTTTATTCACTGTTTCTTAGGATTGTCATCGTATTTCATTAATTTTATTAGTAAAATCTTAAATGTAGTTTTTTAGCACCATATCAACTTAAGACTTGAAAATAAAACAATTTTATTATACTTACCATTTTATGAGTTTATTAATGAAAACATTACAAGATTCAAGAACTACAGATGTTCTTATGCGTGAGATGAAGGTCAGTAATTTGTGAGTTTTCCTGACTACCTCTTTATTCACCATTAAATATTTTCGGGATTCCAGCAACATAATATTTTCAAGATTTCATGTAAAAATTTGGTGGTGAAAATACCAGCAGAAAGCAGCATAAGAGATTTAAAAAATCCCTGGAAGAGCACCTAAACGATGGGGAGACAGCTGCTCTTCCACCTCCCAGGAGCGGACCGGAGAATAACAGGACACAGTCCTCACTAATGAAGAAGAAGAAAAAGAAGATGAAGATGTAAAAATATATTAAAATGTCTCTCTAATAAGCATCCTTGATTTATGTTGAACAACGATTGAAAATTGTTGAACAACTATTTCGTGTTAATAAAATTATCCAATTTTTATATATATCTCTATCTCGCTTTGGATAAATCATCTTACAGACCCATAAATCATTAGTTTACATGGGACCCCCGCCATAACGGGAAATTCGTGTAAATTAATTGAAATACACGACCAGAACACGTGACAAGAAATTATTGAAACATTCCACTTGTCTACTCAAATGACTCCTCTGTACCATAAGTCATAAAACAAGGGTTCCTACCGGCTTCTTATAAAATTTATTATAATTTTATTTTCTTCGGCGGCATTAGATATGGACTCGAGATAAGTCAGATGTATTTACAAGCAAAGTTGAGACTACATTATGAAACAACTAATTCAAAATATCTTCATAGCATGTTCGAGCTAAGAATATTTTAATTGATTTTCATGTTTTGGTTGTAAGATGTTGATTCGTGGGAATGATCTTCTATTATCGTATGTTTTATTTTAATAAAGATAATTGAAGCTGATAACAATCATTGATGACAATATTATTTAGTGAAACAGCGTGATTTCTCATATATTCTTATATTATTTTAGTTTAAAATACATAATAAAATTTAATATTTTAGTTATTATTATTTGTAAGCTACACATCAATAATCATTTTGAATTTTAATACATACCATACATAGAGAAAGGAATAAATTCAATTTAATTTGATTATAGTAGCATTGGTGATAATTATTAATAAACACGTCACATTTAACAGATTAAAACATTTAAAAAATATATATTTTATGATGGAAATCGGAGCATCCCAGGGCTTGTGATCTGATGTTTGGCCGATTACTCATACACATGTAAAATAAAGTTTTGAAAATAATTTATATATGTTTAATAACAGGCAGAATGATGAAAATTACATTGCTAGGTCATTAGACTTGAAATGTTGAGATTTCCGTCTTCTTTCATAAAAAAAACGAAAGATGTTTCATCTCAAATTGAGTTACCTTTGATATTGATAAATCATCTGTATGGCAAATAATCCAGCGTTTAATATAATTAATAGTAATAAATTATTAAAAATAAATTGCATGAAATTAAATTTCACAGTGTAGTAGCTGTCTCTGAAATTAAGACAACTAACAAAATTAACGGTGGTCTCGACTTTTTTGATAACATGAGATATATGAAAGTATCACTAATGAGCTGAAATATATCACAATGTTTTGAAGGCAACCTATATACTTATGTGTTGATTTAATGAGGAGAATCGAAGCACAATATCTATAACTGTCAATATTACATATAATTTTTAGGTCTCTATTTTTATATATTCCATTAGTTTCAAAATATTTTTTTTCTGATAATAATGCGTTTTTCGGTTAATTTTATTTATTTGTAAAGTCGCATCCTTAGACGAATAACAACTTAACTCGATTCTTACATGGCGAAACATTTCTCCGGACGTAAATCATCCACCGCCCACTGCGAGCGCCGTATGGGTTATAAGACAATTTGTGACGTGTAAATATGTCACCCATATAAAAATAAGAGTTGGGATGCCATAGATAGGAGCCCGCCTGATTGTCCGCGGAGATAGGAGCCAATAATGTTGTCATAATATTATTATGGGCCGGTTTGTTAGACGTAGCTTAAAATATTGCATACCCGTTTCGATGCTTGAATTTCACATATTGCATTTGCGGTGAATTAATATTATTTACTTGAGTTACATATATGATAAATATTGTATTATTATTTGATTCGGCATTAACTTTGTGAAATGACATGTAGATTTATTTTTTAATTAAACACTTGTAAATTACCACATAATGAGTTTTATTTCAATATACACGAGTAGTTTCGAAAACTAACATACGTTTTCATCTATAGTTTTACTTTTCACCTGTAGATGAAAACATCTGTTATTTTCGAAACTAGTCGTGTGTAATGAAATAAAGCTTATTAAGCGGTTCCTAAAAAGTTTAAACGAGTGTTTAATTTAAAAAAAAATATTGCGCCTGAACTGTGGACACAATGGTTTGAATGTTGTTAACATTTACTTAAGAATACATTCAAATGTTTTAGAACCTGATTTTTTTTAAATATTTTTTTTTCACCTCAACATTTAATAAGTTATAAGAACAATGTTTGTGTGGTTTTTTTTCCTTAGTCTTTAACCTGTTATAAAAAATAACTGGTGAAAATATGAAAGTTTTTATGACTTGTAAACACGAATATTGGCCTTAAATGTACGATTGGAGAAGGTAATAGGGATATATTATATATATATATATATATATATATATATATATATATATATATATATATATATATATATATATATATATATATATATATATATATATATATATATAAATATATAAATATATATATATATATATATATATATATATACATATATATATATATATATATATATATATATATATATATATATATATATATATATATATATATATATATATATATATATATATATATATATATATATATATATATATATATATATATATATATATATATATATATATATATATATATATAGTCCGCCTCCGTAGTGTAATGGTCAGCACGCTCGGCTACCGTTCTGGAGGTCCCGGGTTCGATTCCCAAGGGGGGTAAAATAAATAAAAGTGATTTTTTCACTGTAATATTTATTCAATATTACCATGGACTGGTACCTGAAGCGGAGGGCTGATCACCTTTCCTTCATGTGTAAACGATTAAGATAACACTGCGTTAATATGACACAGTGCCCTATGCACCATTGGGTGCGGATAAGGGTTTTATTATTATTATATATATATATATATATATATATATATATATATATATATATATATATATATATATATATATATATATATATATATATATATGTATATATTTTTAAATAATGATGATATTGGCTATTTTTATCACGAAAGTATGAATATCTTAAAATTTTGCCATTTAAAACACTCTAGTATTAGACAAAATCTTCGAAGGAAGAATCTTGGGAAAACGAACAAGAGGCCGCCCAAGAACTTCATACTTCCAGGATTTGAAGCGGCTCATGGACGTCTCCTCCTATTCGCAGCTCAAGAGGATGGCGACTGACAGAGACAAGTGGCTGACACAACAAGGCGCTGCCTTTAGAAGATGATGATGATTAGACAAAATACTTAAAAAGCTTTTTTTCCCAGGAATCAATGACGATAGAAATATGGTAAAAATATAAAGAATAAACTGTTAAAAAATATAATTATTTTGAAAATTAAATGAAGAAAATGTTTTTTTAATATGATAAATATCGTACAATATTTATAAAGAGGTTTTTATTAAAATAAATATATTATTTTTTGTTAAAAAAACATACAAAAATGGGTTCTTTCTCGGTTTAACGCTTGTGGTCGGGGGTGAAAAACTGGGCGTTCATTTAAAAAGCGTGTAATGAAACTCATAATACAGACTAGTCACATGGGAACCTATCTGTGTAATTAATTAAATAAAATTGAGATGTCATTAGTAAAATAATAACTTCCTAACTAGTAGCATTGACAGAAGCACTTTGTATTTGAAAATAATCATTACATACCACATCCTGTGGATAGTATTCCCATGGATTCACGATAGAAAAATTTGATGAATGTAACAATATATTTAATGAACTTGTAAGTGCCCATAACTTTTGTGTTATTTATTGTATCAAAAAAAGTGCATTTAATTCAATTTGAAATTATGTTGAATGCATTGCACGAGAAAATATAAATCATTTTCAACAAAATAAAAATTAGTTAGTTAGTTAGTTAGTTAAAAATAAAACTGAACCATGGACCTCAAACTCGGTGTCGGGTTGTAGTCCTGTTGTTAAAATCACGGACTCTGAACTAGAGTTTCTGGGTTCGAACCTGTCATAATCTGTCATAATTTGATGTATATTTTTTAAAATAACTTGAGTAAGCTCACGAAAATGATACGAAATTTAAATATTTCGTTATACCGTAAAAACACTAATTTTTATTTTTATGTAAAAAAAATCGAAGAGCTAAATTATCTTTTTACTGCAATTTTGAATTATAAGGGCAAACGCAGCATTCAACTATATTCTCATAAGGACAGCTTCGTCATTCGTTCGCCCTATCTGCATCCGATAACTTAGGTTTTCTTAAGGCAGAAGGAATCTATAATTTTTATATAAATAATTTAAATACTATGCATATTAACAACGTTTTTCTTGTCGTGGGTAAGTTTTATTATTTTATAATACCTTTTTTCATTAAAAAGACTCATGCTTTTAAAAAAGTCGTGGTGGTTGTTCAAAAATACAATAATTTAATTTTTTTTTGAATTTTAAAAACATGTTTAATGCCTCATTTATTATAAAAATATATTCCACCATCTTTACTAATCAACTAATATTACGAGAAAGGTATTCATTTTTATGCTATGTTTTCAATCAAATTGTCAATTAGTTTATTAACAGTAAATAAAATACCGTTCACGCTGTTTTTATTCGCCAGAAATGTTGCTAATCCTTCATTCAACTGGAACCTTTGTTCTAGGTCATCCTTGTCGAGAAAGGTCAATACACAACGCGGAAAGATATTTTCAAAAATCCTTCTTTGTAAACCGTGTAAATCGGTGAACTTGTATAACTTAAATTTTGTTAATTTTCTTAGAAAATCTAGAATCATCTTCGGAAATGGAAAGGGGTCATTGATAGTCTAAATTCATTTTTTCTATCCTCCAAACACAACCTTGTTACATAAGCAGCGGTATTGAATTATGCTTATTTTTTATACAAATTAGAAATAATTATAATCAAGTTTATTGGAAAATTAATTCTTTATAATAAAACAAAGAGACTGTTTTCTCTCTTAAAGCAATATTCTTAGACAAGACTAGAAAAATGAAGAAGAAAGCTAATTATATATTTTTATTATGTTTTCTCATTTTTATATGGACACTTAACAAATTAAGATAAGATTGTGACGAATGCAACGAAGTTAAAATCTCAAAAATCTGGGTATACGGTAGACTACTAATGAACCTTTTAAATGGTAAAAAAATGAAAAAAAAACACTTAAAATTATTATATACGCGTATATACTCGTATGTACGTTCCTTACTACAGTAGTAACCAGTCTAAATTCAATATCAATTACCTATATGACTTATTGAAAATAATATTTATCGACCCTATAAAAAGTCTTGAAATGCAGATCTATTTACGGTTGGGTCATCATCATAATAAATGTGTTATGATTTTTTTAAAAATTAAATTTAACACTTGAAAAATCCACTGAATTGAGTTTTATTTTTATTTACGACTAGTTTCGAAAACGACAATTGTTTTCATCTTCTGGTACAAATTAAAATTTTAATTTGTACCAGAAGATGAAAACAATTGTCGTTTTCGAAACAAGTCGTAAATAAAAATAAAACTTAATTCAGTGGATTTTTCAAGTGTTTAATTTAATTAAAATAATCATGTCATTCCACAAAGTTAATGCCGAATCAATAAATAATATGAATTTTTAATGTAGTTAGTTTTATGATAACTTCTGCTTTATCGGTACGCCGACTTTGAAAGAAATACACATTTCTAGGTATTCATTCAAGAGGATTATATATATTTTAAGGATTAAAAATATCCTAGATTACTACCAGAATGTAGAGGCTTTTAGGCCAAGAGATGGGACGCCGCGAAGTTTTCATTAAAATGTCAATTTACTTAATATCCTTCAGTCGAGTCACACGCATGTCAGATTAAGGTTTTAAAATAATAGCGACAAGCTCCAAAGTAGGGGATTAGTAAACTTACCCTTCTGCCTTAAAGAAGGGATCCTCAAAACAACCAACCTGACTATTCGATAAAATAAATATAACAGAAAAATTCAGGATAGTTTTGAAAACTCAGCAGAATAAATATTTAAATATTTATATGGTAGACATGATAATCATTTTTATAATAAATACATCACATTATTAACTGAAGAATACATAAATAATAAATTTGGAAAATATTAGAGTAAAGGTTTGTGCTGACATTTCTTGGTGGAACTGCTTTTTATATAATAATTTTATAAATAATAAGTTTTTTCCATATATATTTTGCTGCGTAAGACGCAGCAAATCTTGGTCACAACTGTCGTCAAGAAAAGGCGATTCAGTTGGCTTGGCCATGTACTCCGCATGCCTCCTGAGAGCCTTAATCAAGCTTGCCTCTTTTACAAGGCATCAGGTTCGCGCCGCCCAGGACGACCACTGCTGACAATTCGTCGGCAGTTCTCGCCAGAACTTCGGGACGCGGATCTGACTTGGGAGGATACAAGGCTGGCAGCAGACAGAAAAGCCTGGAGACAGTTTGTGGACTCCATATGCTCCACCTAGGGAGCGGATATGGTTTAATTAATCAGTGACCGGGGTTAGCCTTTACTGAAATCATCAGACTAGTACGGCTGTCCAAATTTAAAACACAGAAAGGGACATTTTTTTTGTAGTAGGTTTTTTTTGCATTTTTGGACTAAGTAGAGTCTACTTAGTCCATAAATGCAAAAAAAACCTACTACAAAAAAATGTCCCTTACTGTGTTTTAAATTTGGACAGCCGTATTGGCTAGACAAAATTATATGTTTTTATAATAATAATTACATATAAGTTATGGTGATTTTAAATATTTATATTATAGAAATGTTTTTGTACGAAAACTTTATAAACGAGTATGTATCTTAAGTGAAGACCAGATTTTTAGCTCGAAGTGTTTTTTTTTAATACTGTATAGCTGATATATAGAAACACGCTAACGTTGTGTATAAATTTCGAATCAATCAGTGACTACTTGTAACTTGAAGCTATTGGAAAAAAAAGAGCTTCATTTTTATTTCAATAGATATTAACACTATATTATTAATTTATTATTAGATTAAAACCAATATTTTTAGCTTTTCCACTTTTTTATTTGACCAGCGACCGGGTTTCGTCGTTACCGACATCATCAGACTGGTGTCGGTAACGACGAAACCCGGTCGCTGGTCAAATAAAAAAGTGGAAAAGCTAAAAATATTGGTTTTAATCTAATAATAAATTAAAAATGCAATTCCATCACGAAGTGTCAGTGGATAATATAAAACTATATTATTAGCTGTTAAATTTGTATTTCTGGAAAGTAAATTTAGTGTATCTTAAGGTTTTTTTAACATCTTCATATCAAATTTAATTTTTCATTATGAATTTCATATTATTGCTGTCAGAAAAGGTTTTATAATAAACGGAAGGGTGGTTATTCATTAGAATGGGATTTAAAAACCCTTTAAAATATGACATGCTTTAAGTACAAAAATCATTTTAAAAACGTTATTGTTAAATTAAACGTAAATGGATTAAGAGGTCTCCCAAAAAATGCCAGATCTCTTTTTCTTTCAATAAATAAAAAAATCATTTAGAATATATTAAAAGTTTATACACTAATATTTGGTAAGAAAAACAACTGATTAAATATCAAAAAGATTTTTCTTTCAATCTTCTAGAAGGCAAAATACAATAAAAAAAAAAATATTTACACATTTATTAGCGTATTTGGCTATCACAATTATTTTCGGATAGCAAATTCATAATATCAATATTATGAAATCGGCTAGTTAGTTAGTTATAAATACTTAAAATAACGATTCTAAAATATAACACAAGAAACTTTGAAAATGGGGAACTTGTTTTGATGGTGTAATTTAAGTAAGTAATGATAATAATAAATTTAATTTAATGACGGTATCACAGAAAACAAATGTTTATGTTATAATAATAAATAATTACTACTGAACAGGTAAAATTATAATGAAACGTCAAAACCTTCCCATAAATATTAAGGTGTGGTACAAACCTGACCTTGTAGATTCATAACTTTGTTTATAAAATGCACACACTCATTTCCGGTGCGACACATCTGCTCCAGATAATGTAATATTCACGTGCGAATCTGTCAACTTATACTTCCTGGAATAAAACTTATATTTTCTGACACAAATAACAAAATGTCCAAAATAATAATGGTGCCGACAATGAAAATACAAAAAATCCACAAGACATGTATATTGATAAAATGGAGATCTCACCCAACCCTTTTGTTAAGACGTATTTATTTCAAAAATATTGTTGTTCCCACGAAAGAATATTTTTCATAAATATATTCGTTTCCATTCAGCATTCAACCCTTTCTTTGGTCCATTTTTCTCCCTACAAAGAGTACAATAATGTGCACCAGATATCTTTTATTTTCCTTTATGTATTGTCATACACAATAAGAATCGAATCTAGCGCGGTTGCACGGTGATTCTGCAAAATAATATGCACATCAAATCAGATCTTTATCTTCTGAAATTTAAACATTTTTGGTGGAGACTATCATTTTTAATTAAAAATTGTGGTAAACTTTAATATAAACTGTAACTCCTGTATATCATTTGTTTAAAGCGTTTAAAAAAATTAAGAAACTAAAATTTTAGAATTATTTGCAATTTTTAAAACATTACAATTTTGAATACATCATTTATCATTTTACTAACATTTACTAACATTAGTCCGCCTCCGTAGTGTAATGGTCAGCATGCTCGGCTACCATTCTGGAGGTCCCGGGTTCGATTCCCAGGGGGGTTGAATAAATATAAGTGATTTTTTCACTCTAATATTTATTCAATATAACACTGGACTGGTACCTGAAGTGGAGGGCTGATCACCTTTCCTTCATGTGTAAACGATCGAGATAACACTGCGTTTATATGAAGCAGTGCCCTATGCACCATTGGGGTGCGGTAAGGGTTTTATTATTATTTATAACATTAGCACTTATGTAATATAGCAAATCAATAAACTTCTATGCTTATATTATAATTATTGTTTCGGCATTAACTTTGTGGTAAGACATGTTACAATGATTAAAGAAAACACTTGTTTTATACCACTTGAGTATAAAACAAGTGTTATATACTCAAGTGGTATAAAACAAGTGTTTTCTTTAATCATTTTTCTATGCTTATTATTAACGTTCATTACATAAATTAAAAAAAGTCATTTATTGCCATTAATTACTAGGTTAATTTTATCTATGGAACGTAAAATAATGTTTTTTTAAAACATTTCAGGCTCGAATTATGTGTTTTGTTTTTATTTAATAAAATTTAAACCTTTGTTTAATACACTTCCTTAAAAAACTCATATGTTAACAAGCTTATATTAAAATCTGGAGCCAATATTTCGTTTCCTTTATAATTCAAGAAAAAAATATATGAACTAATCGGAACCATACAGTTATAATTTGTAAGTGAATTTTATTCAATCAAACGATTCTTAATTAAGTTCAATAATTGGTTTGAGTCTTTACTCAAGTATTACTCCATGCCCTGGATATGAATCTCTATCTAAGAAAAAACAATAATTAATATTTAACTTATATAATTGCTATTTAAAATGAATTTTATAGTGAATGATTTACCTAGGTCAGAAAAAAAAATGTGTTTAAAAATATATAAGAACAAATGAATAATGAACAACACAGTTCAACGAAATTTTTTTTTTCATTCTTTATACGACCAGCCAAAAAGCAAATATGCGTTTATCAATATGTGTGTGTCTATTTATTTACCCTAGTAGGAACTTCAAATCTACCACGTTTCAAAGGAATATAACATTGTTCAAGATTTCTTAGAAAATAGACAACTTCCGAATTGCCATCAACCTGTATTGATTTTTTTCACAACCAGAACAGGTAAAGAGTTTTTAATATAATACGATGGGGGTTTAGTGAAGGCACGATGCACATTAAATCCTAGTTCCAATCCTTCAACCCTTTGTGATTCCATCCTGAATGCTCTCCAGCAAGGAAGGCGTTCTTTATGCAGTCCTGAATTCAAAAAGATTCAAGATGGCGTGAGATTTCAAAAAAGATTCGCCTGAGAAAGTAAACTTATCGATAGATCAAGTGCCTTGGAACCTGTTCTAATCGTGATCATCTTCACGATATCCTCCGATAATTCAGAACAATCGCATTTTAGAATTTTTGTTTTTATTATTATTGTAGATTTTTACAAATGTGACCACATTGTTGTTGCTTTGAATACAAATCAATAATCTTAAAAAAAGATCTTATATTTGTATACATAAAAATAAACAGACAAAGAATGTTATTTCAATGTAATGTTTTATTGTTGTACTAAATGTTTGTATGTGTGTAAATAATTAAGTATATTTAATATTAACATACAAACTTATCGGCAGTTTTTCTTCTGAAATATGTTTTGTGCCTTGAGAAACACAGTGATAAAAACGCTCATATGCTCATAAATAACATATAATTCAAAATATTATCTAGGTTATTATATTACACATATGTTTACGATTCCATTATTTGCTAATTCAACAAAACCTCTTTACACCTAAGTATGATTCATTACCTTTTTTTAATGATATATTTAAATATAAGGTAAATGAATTTTAATTTAAGAGATTCTCAATTTAATTATTTAATACAGATAAATAGATTTATAGTATACCCTAACATACTTTACAACAAAGGCACAATATATTTTTTTTTCATGTAAAGAGATTTTTTTTACAACATTTTGAGTATACCCAAATACTTGTTCACAAAATCTGGATTATCTCCAATTACAGGAGTTATTTTCATATTATTTTTGGCATCTCACCAATAGATATCTCTAGTGAAGTTATAGTGATTCAAGAACATTGTTTCAAAATAGGTTCATATATTTAGAACTTCAAAGAATTTGAGTAGTGTGGTTATCAATAATGAGTAGAATTAGTGAATGTTACACGTGTGTAAAGTGATCACTTAAACCAGCCTATGATGGTCGTCAGCCCCGTTAATGCCCAGACTTTTATATTCTTCTTCATCTTTGATGAGATGTCAAAAAATAATATAAAGAGATTTTATTTAGGTATTTAGTTTCAGATTTAATTTAAAAAAACGTAGTAGAACTTGCTTGTGTCACTTATTTTAAATGGAAAACGTTTTTATGACATTCAAATTGCAAATGACAGAGGCCATTGAATTCGCTTCTCGCAAATGCGGAGGACATTTTGTAAGGAGCTCGCCAGTGTTAGTTGCATTGTGCCATCATCTATAATATTTCCGTCGCATCAACTCCCGTTTGTTGTGCTGCTGGCTAATCCGATAATCCCTTTATCCATTCTACTCTGGAGTATTTCCAAACAAATTTGCAAACAGAGACTTTTATGGTCTCTGACAGCGGGGAGGCTGCGGTCCATTCATCATCCCCCGGCCACCGTAATCCGTATAATTTATGTGTGAACAATGTGTCATAATTGTGGGCCATATTCCGTTTGCAAGGCTCCATGATACAAGTTTACTGTTAAAAGGAAGTAACCACACATTGAAGAAATGTTATAACAGCATACACAGGCAGGTTAAAACCTTTTAATATCAAAATATTCCTTATGAAATATCCACCAAAATTGTCAAAAATTAATAATTTTTACTGTCTGTAAACAGATAGGAAAATCTTTGTCCTAATTTGTTTTAAATGAAGTGATCTCAAACCTTTTTAAACAAAAATAAATCATATTCAATACATTTCTAAATTATTAATGTAATTTGCAAATTGTAAATGTATGATGTGATGGCTGAATGTATGAAGAATGAAAAGAATCTGAGAGAATTTAAAAATAAATGTTTTGTATACTGTATACTGTTTTGTTCGCCTAGGTAGTGTAATAATCAGCACGCTCGGCTACCGTTCTGGAGGTCCCGGGTTCGATTCCCAGGGGGGTCAAATAAATATAAGTGATTTTTTTCACTGTAATATTTATTCAATATTACCCTGGACTGGTCCTGAAGCGGGGGGCAGATCACCTTTCCTTCATGTGTAAACGATCAAGATAACACTGCGTTTATATTAAGCAGTGCCCTATGCACCATTGGGGTGCGGATAAGGGTTTTATATATATTTTATATACTGTAAGAAGATGTAAATTGAGTGTTAATAATAGTTTGTATTAGAAATGAATATAAACTAACTGAAGAAATAATATACCCTAAAGTGTTACAATGAAAAGCTTCTTTATTAGGTTAATCACACCAGTTTATCTGTTTGAGGACTCCTTTTTTCATTTGTTCACACCATTGACGCCACGTTTAGTTGTAAAAACGTCTGATCTTGATAATTTTTCAATTACTAGCGACGCCAAACAAAAGATTAGGAAGTCATTAAGGATACAAGACTCTACACAGGTCCTGCGCTACTGAATACAAGGAGATAACGGGAAATAATGACGAAGGCGATTTCATTTATTATCCTTAATATTATTAATGGATCCTATATCCTGGGGCCACAGGATATTAATTAATTGTTGCAGCATTATCAGAAATCACAAGCCCTGCAGTTTTTTTTGTTGTCCTAATGGATTACAAGGAAACCTAATTGAATAATAATATAAGCGTTGTTATATGAAGAAGCAAAAACTGTTTTTAGTCACTGTTGCAAATTTGATTATAGAAATTATACGGCCTTGGGCATTGAATTTTTTCTATTGAAACCGATAATTAACAAGAATATCATTAAAAAAAGACATAACCAACTGATTTTATCGTTAAAAATAATAAATATGATAATATTGGATAATTTATATAGCGCCATTTTCGTAAAATACTACCTCAGGATGCTTCTTTATTATATTATATGACAAAGTTATTCTTTGAGATTCAATAATGATTTTACTTTAACAAAATGCAGTACTAAACGGTTTCAACAAAACTATGAATATTTGGGAATCAAATATTTTAATAACGTCCTTACAATATTCTCCCCAAATGAATAAAAAAGAAGATATTAAAATTATTTTTAAAAAACCTGTTAAGCATGTTTATTGAAGAAAGTAACATAAAAAGGAAAACCCAAACAAAAAATTATCCAAAGAAAAAATACTGATTATTTGCATATGTCTAAGGTATGATGTGAGATATATTATTTATTATCCTTATCATGCCCTTGCACATATATACTTACAGTACTATTGACAATCATTTGCATCTTATGATCCATATACATCTGCACCTGATCGATGCAGTGGTAGCTTAATCGTTAATTGTATGAAATCGATATGATTGGATCTAAGCTTTGAGTGTCAATTCAGAGTAATATAAAATAAATTTATTTCAAATTGTAAAAATGTAATTCGAATCCCTCAGGAATCGAACCAGGGATCTGGTCTACATAAACAAAAAGCAAAAACATCTTTTTTTTTACTTTAATTTACTCATACAAAGGCGGTCGAAAACTTCAGATATTTAAAATTTTGTATTTGGTTTGATTCAAATTCTTTATTGAATATTACCTTTCCCAACATTGTGAGTGAAACTAATCAAGCAAACAGATAAGCATGAAAGAATTCAGGAATGTTGTCCTGTAGAGATGACTTTATTTTCTCGTAGCACTATCAAGGATTATAACTCAGTGCTACCGAATTGGATTAATTTACATACGTACCCTTCAGTATCAAGCTCCAAAATACCTGCGATTAAACATTGTCAATCAGGCTTAGTCCACCCTGATATAAACACCCACCCTTCTCTGATTGGGAGACGTTAACTGACCACCTTCAAGTCCAAGAAACCGAAACCAAATTGTAAATAGCAATTAATTTAATTGATTTCATGAGTGACTTTCATCGTACCGAGATAACTTTTTTGTTTAGACCGGGAACAAAATCGGATTCTGAAGCGCTAATGTATTTTTGATGCGACATCAAGTGAGGTGGAGTGATTCCGATATCTGTATGGGTGCTTTAAATTATTTTTTATACATATAGTTATATTTAATAATCTACTGAGGTGTCTCATACTTTTTGAGGTTCACAAGTTAAGGTTTGAGAATTTAAGGTTTCCAAGTTATACAACCTATTATGAGTATGGTTATGCCTCACCGAGTGCCTTAATCATTACTGATTTTTTTATTTTCTTCTCTTATAGAACCTAATTTTATTGCTGACCCTTATACGCACCCGATGGCGCATAGGGTACTGCATCAAATTGACGAAATTTTATTCGATAGTTTACTATATAAAGGTAAGGTCATCAATCCCGAGGTTTAAGTACCAGTCTAGGGTATTATTAAATAAATATATTTGTTTAAAAAATACATACTTATTTAGTTAAAATATTAATATTAATGTTTAAAAAAACATAACATTTGATTCCAAAGTTTTGGCAACCCTTATAGGGGTCTTTTTCGGGACACTGTGGTACTGTCTTGAACAAAGCCCTTGTAAGGATTGCTAAAACGTTGGAAAGAATATATAGTAATTTATGGTATAAACAAAAAATCAAATACATATAAATAGCCGCTATCGTTAAAATCATGATTATACAAACACAGTGATATTATTTATGTTTGTAAGGTTTATTTAAAATCCATTATACATGAAATTGTGTTTGAAATGAAAAACGTACTACACGTTGTAAAATGTAATACACGTTAAAACACAACAATATTGCTCTTCCCAAAGTGAGTTCTTGTGTGGTATGGAATTATTTAATGAACACATTTCATTCTCACAGTTTTAAATCGTATTTTCGATACGGCGGTAATGCAATGAAGCATACATATAAGATTTTTTACTAACTGGCATAAACAAAACACACCGCTTCTGCATATCTCTTCTATTGTATTATATTATAAAGGGAAAGAGATTCTGATTACCGACTAAATATACAATTAAAAATATGTTTACAAAATAATTTATCAACCATTGATACCCATATAAAACCCAAAATATTTATTTTTAAATGGAAATATGAAAAGGAGAATTAATGTATGTTTGATAAAAGAAAAAACTAATTTATGTGGGATTTTTTTTTAATTTCTTCGATATTAAATCCACGTACTTCCACAAACGAGTTAAGGCATTCTTATGAATCGTATTTTGAATGACTCAAAATTAATTTATAAATTAATACAAAACGCTCATATAAGACCACTTTTCAATTTGTTAGGTAAACGAGACTAGTTTTGAGTACTACAATTGTTTTTATTAAGAGAAAAAAACACAAAACTGTTATGTATTTTTACACAGGTAAAAGAACAGTGATGAGAACAACTGCAGTTTTCGAATCAAGTCTTGTTCACATTTACAAACTTAAAAGTGGCCTTACAAAAGTGTTTATTTCTTGTTAAGACCACTTTTAAGTTGATATATCTACAACAACAAGAAATTTGGTTAATATATAAAAAAAAAGAAAAATACAAAAAACTAACAAACCATCGGGATGTTTGTCTACAGGAGTAGGAAGAGAGGATAAAATCGTGCACTACTCCGTATTTGGATAGATTTTGGATACATGCATGCATCTCTACACATATACCCACCTATTATTTACTGTCTTTAATTGCCAGTTTTGAAGTATTTCATGCACATATTTGGTAATACCAGGTTTTTCTTGGCCAGTATAAGAAATTAGATTAAAACTATTTCAACATTTTGAGTGTGTCCAAATACTTGTTCACAAAATCTGGATTATCTCCAATTACAGGAGTTATACTCATATTATTTTTTGACATCTCATCTAGTGAAGTTCTAGTGATTCAAGAACAAGGTTTCTAAATTGATTCATATATATTAAACTTCCGAGAATTTGAGTAGTGTGGTTGTCAATAATGGGTAGAATTGGTGAATGTTACACGTGTGTAAAGTGATCACTTAAACCAGCCTATGACGGTGGCCAGCCCCGTAAATGCCCAGACTTCCATATTCTTCTTCATCTTTGATGAGATGTTAAAAAATAATAATAAATAATAATAATAAAACCCTTATCCGCACCCCAATGGTGCATAGGGCACTGCGTCATATAAACGCAGTGTTATCTTGATCGTTTACACATGAAGGAAAGGTGATCAGCCCTCCGCTTCAGGTACCAGTCCAGGGTAATATTAAATAAATATGACAGTGAAAAAAATCACTTATATTTATTTTACCCCCCTTGGGAATCGAACCCGGAACCTCCAGAACGGTAGTCGAGCGTGCTGACCATTACACTGCGGAGGCGGACAAAAAAATTATGTATTTTAATTTGTTAAAGCGTGTTGTAAAAGTCAGTTAAATGAAACGAAAAACAATGTTACAGACTCGTTAAACAAACATCAATTTGTAGTACCGACTTATGTTTCCATTAAACATTTAAAGGTTTGGTATTAAGCAGTAAATCATTGTCCTATTCATGTAACCTTTGTATGTCCTAACACTTAATCCGTTAACATCCATCTCGCTTCAGAATGTGGATGTCATATCTCCATTTATTAAAAATATAATCTCACAGTACGACTGACGCCTATCTGCCGACAATCCTAGGATTCCATAATACAAACATAATGTATGAGTTAGGGACATGTCACGGGATTAAGACCCGTGTGCTCATAGGTCAACGATATTAAATTGCCTGAAAGGGCTTATTCGGATAGGATGCTATTGAGTCCCGTTGACACTTGGGCTAATGTCTTCTTAAGACTTCGGGTTCACATCCCACCTACGAGTACAATCGTATGCAATGAGCTGGGTAATGAGACAAGAATTTAACGGTGTTGAATGACGGGCAATATGACATTACTTCAGTTTTTAAAATAGAGTTCAAACACACTATATAAAATTAATAAATAAATAATATAATAAGTTCAAACTCACTGAATAATTTAATTCTTATTTAATATAAATAATTGTGTCGGATTGTGATCCCGTGGTTAGTATCGCGGATTCTTAAGCCAGAGTTTATCGGTTCGAACCCACTCTACCACAATTTGATACCTTTTTCTAAAAATGAGCCGCTTAGGCTCAAAAAAATAGTATGAAATCGAAATATTTGTGTAAATAATAAAAAAAACACAAATATTTCTCCTTTTTTCACAAAATCATATTTAATTTTAATTCTGCAAATTTAACTTGTTTTAATATTTAATATTAACAGTAATTAATAGTAATTTGTGATAATATCGTAATATCAATAAACGTTAAAATCTTCTTGGAAACTTATCTGAAAACGATGAAGCGCTTTATGAATCCCTAATAAAAAATAAAATCATGCATAGGTACTAAAAATCGTTGTAATTTTTTTTATTGTTTTCACTTTCCATTCCTGTGATGTTTCAAAACTTTCATGCTTTCAACTAGATACATTTTTAATACGTCGTTTCACATATGATCGAAAAACCATTCCATTGATTTTCAGTTAAAAATTCTACCTGGAACACCCAACAGGGTTATGTATCCTTATTCAAATAAGACTTACAATTGCATAATATGCATCTTGAGTGTACTCATTCGTGAGTATGTAAATATTTAAGTAAATCATCCACCAAGTGGCTGCTTTAAATGCATGTCAAATTGTATTTACTTACCAGAACAATGTATTGAAAGCTGTCAAATGAATAAACGAGAAATATTGCTTTAAATAGTTTCCCGTGCTATTGCTATTTTTATCTTTGAAATATATTTTTTTTAAATTTAGCATGAAAATAAGTATAAAAACATTTTTTTTTAAATGCATACTTAAATCCTCGCATGTCGATGGTGTGGGTACTAAAACACAAAGTAAATAAACATCTGTAGTTTTCGAAACCAGTCATGTAAAATGAAATTAAACTCAATAAGTGGTTTAATATAAGTGTTTAATTTTTAATAATCAACACAATTTTAATGCCACATTAATAATTAATCTAAAACAAGAATAGTAAATATATATAATATTACGATGGATTCAGATACGATATTTGTTTAAATCTCATTAAAGATTTTAAAAGAAATAAACTGTTAACTTTAACTTTTGGTTCGAATTATATGTTTCAAATAAATTTTTACTTGCTTCTATAAGCATTTTTTACTATGCTGAACACACAAAATGTATTTTTTTAAGTAAAAAGGCTTTTCGTCTTCATTTTCGTTTTACATGAATAAAGAATTTCATCCCTTACCCCCTATAGATAACACGAACCAATTCGTTAACCCTTTACGTAACGTGTTATATGTCAATGAGATAATCATCCCCTGATTTATAACAACAAGGTTGATTTATGGTATCAAAAATATATTATTTTAAAATTGATTTTTTAACATTTTATGATCAATAATATTTTATAATTATACTTGTTTTGATGTGATTTTTTTTTAAATGTTTTCAAATCTCAAAAAGTGGCTTTCATTTAAAATAATAAAAATAGTAAGGTTTTCTTGTTAAACTTATTAGAATCCCACCAATTCTTCGTAGGGGTTGGACGAGTACTATTTATAATGCCGCACACGTTAATCATATGGTACCTTTCATTTATGATAATAAGAAAAACGTATAAGTGCTTTTAAGTACATACAATTTTACATATAAAAAAATTTATGTATAAGTGATTCTGTCCTCGAAGCAAATATATCCTTCAGGGGCAGTTCTGTTTATTCAAACAGAACTGTTTAAATTTTTTTTTTCATTATTTAACCATTTACTCGAGATCATATAGATTATAGATGGAAGTCATATGTTTTAAGGCCCAGATATCCAGCATTCAAATCAGAATCAGAAAGCGCTGGACGTGTCCTTACGCTCGATTTTTGTTCATATTGTATATCGGATATTTTTTGTTTTTTAGAATTTATATACAGATTTTTTTTTAATTTTCTGTAATTCCTTACCTTTTAATAACTCTTTTTTATTCAAAACCGTATAATTATCTCGAAGAAAATGTATTTTTTCAATGAAAAATTGGTGTTGAAAAACAAAAATCATTTACGTAAAATGTTACCTGGATTAAGAGAAAATTTACTTGCGATTTAACGAATACTTGGCCTTAGTAAAATACCTATCCATATTTTATCATAATGAATGCTTACAATATCTTTCATTTATGATATATAAATACCTTGGAAGTGCTGTATATTGATGCTTTGAAGTACATAAATATGTGTGTTTTTATTGTGAATCATTCACATCCTGTGTCATAAATGAACTCGGTGAGGATTATTACTTTAATTATTAGGGATATTAAAATTACATTTTGAATCCTGGCTCCCGACCTACGGGGGACCGTGTGATAAAGCATCATCGCGATTTTGACACAATTCTCAACACGCATATTGCTCTGATTACATAAATATTTTATTCAGTTATCATCATTATAAATAACGAGCCTTCGATGCAACCAGATTCATTCATGTAAATTCTCACCATTACTGGACGCACGCAATAAAAAATATTGCAATATAACAGCCTTCCGTGAGCTTTAATTTCATTGAATGGATTTAGTGAATACATGAGTAATTATTTTCTAGTCAACTGAGAATTAATTATTATTATTATTATTTTCATTAAAAAAAAGATTGACAAAATTTCGCTTCATCATGCCTACTATTTTTCAGTTATTTTTTTTAAGAATGTACATTTAGACGTAAGAGTTAAAATAACGTACATATTTTAAATAATTGGAAATAAAAATAAAGTTACAGGGAGGTCTTAAGTTCTCAGTGTTTATTATTACCTAGGCCTTACTTGCAAACATAGAATTCAGTAAGCAGCTAACTGACCGAAAGGTCATACGTCTCTACAAGCCAAAAAAAAATAGATTTTTCATAGATTTTAAAAAAAAATATATATAAACTCCTTACCTTTCGATAACTTTTTTTTGCTCAAAGCTTTATATTTATTTCGATAAAAAAATTGCTACATAAATGGTATTTTAAATAAATAATTCAATTACGTCAAATGTTACCTGGGTTTAAAAATTATGTACTAAGGTGGTCGGAGATGATCAGTAATAACCTGCTAGTATTTGCTTTGATTTATTACAAATGAGTATAAATTGGTAGCTCTAAGGGATTGACTAGTTTCTAGGAGAGACAAATCTAGAATGCCACGTGGCAGACATTTAGGGTATTTCAAATATTATTATCAAATATTTCAAATACTTGAATGTTGTAAAGTCTGGAGTTGAAATAATCGGCAGATATGTAAATATAAAGAGGCGAAGATTACTGACAAAATATTGATTATTGAGGCGTTCTATTATCTCTCTCTTTGTTTATATAAACACGATTGTAGCTATGTTCTTGCCACCATTGTGTCACCAACATACCCACATTCCTTACTTTTTTAATGATTTTTTTTATTGCATCCAGCACAATTCTCATTTTAAAAATGTCTCGTTAGGGTTTTAAAAGGGTTGAACTCGATTTTGTTATGATTTCATTTTAGAGCTGCTTTACGAGTAGACTAATCGCAAGTACGGGGAGTGCTACAGTTCCGGGAGTACTTGACATATCTCGTTTAACTTGGTGGCTGTAATTAAAATGGCCCAGCTTGAGGTCCTGGCCTGCGCTGGCCCCCCACTTTCCTCCGCCGCAGATCAATAGAATATATCCTTGGGATGTAATTTCAAGACCAAACTCAAAGTGTTAAAAATGCGAAAGAAAAAAAACTATTGATTTAAAAAAAAATGACATCTCATTAAAGATGAAGAAGAATATGGAAATTTTGGCATTTATGGGGCTCACGACCGTCAAAGGCTGGTTTAAGTGATCACTTCACACACGTGTGACATTCATCACTTCTACCCATGATTGACAAACACACTTCTCAAATTCTTGGGAGCTCTTTACATATATGACCCAATTTCAAAACATTGTACTTGATTCACTAGAATTTCACTAGAAACATTTATTAGTGAGATGAAACTATGACTAAGATAACTCTTATAATTGGAGATAATCCAGATTTGTGAACAAATATTTACACACTCAAAATGTTACGATGTTTATACATTGACATCTCAATATAGATGAAGAAAGATATGGAAGTCTGGATATTTACTGAGATTACGACCGCTCGTTTAAATGGTCGCTTTATACAAGTGAAGCATTCATCATTTTTACCATAATTCACAGTCACACTACGAAAATATTGCAATTATAATATTCAAAACATATTTTTTGAAGCTTTATTACTATATATTATCTTATAATTAAAACGTTGCGTATGCTTTTACCAAAGCAAATTCCTTTAATTCAAATGGATGCAAGATTCTACACGAATTAATTCACATACTATGAGACGCCTGAAAACATATATTTTTATGAAGCTTATAATTATATTTATCAGTTTTTTCACAATATTTTGAGTGTGTTCAAATCCTTGTTCACAAATCTGGGTTTCTCCACTTAGAAGTTATTTTTATATTGACAACTAGATAAAGATCTTTTATATCTTATAAACAATGAGCTCTTATATGTGAGTACAATAGTTTTATTTCTATGGGTGTTTATTACATTGTACTTTTGCAGCAAAATTTATGAGTGAATTCTATTTAAAAGTTTCGTGTCGTAGAAATTCAATCGATGCACTTTTTGACGCGGAAATCGTTCCCTTCAACGCGTTTACCTTTTAACGGCCTTAGTTTCCGCCCTTAAAGAGCTTTTAAAACCCGTGAAACTGCCTTAATCGAAAAGCAAAGCGCTTCCGTGGTGTATTTTTTTTAGATTCCTTTAATATTAAACAATTCCGATGTTTCTGCAATTCGACCTCACTAGCGGAAACACTGCACCGCTTTCTCACGTTGGTGCACTAATTGGACCCTGCAAATTGGATCGGTCGTACTATCGCATATCGTATTGACGGAGCTACTAAAATATCGTTAGCAAGGGCTGGAGGGAATAATCATGTGTTTTTTTTATTATCATTATTATTATTTTTTAATAAAACATATTTTGATTTATTGTCACCGTGGTAACAACTAAACATTTATTATTTTAATTTCTGTAGGTGAAAACAATATTTTATTTAAAATATTCTATTTTGATACATTTTTTGATGCATTCCGCATCACTTTGAAGGCCAAGTTTAAAATTTCTGAATTGTTTCCTTGGGATGTTGAAGGATGAAGAGAGTATAGATTTGAAGAAATAATGGTATTTACCAAGTGAAATTTTAATTACGAATACAAAATAATATACTATATATACTAACGGTAAAATTTTATTTTATATTTTCAGGATTTGACTGGGGAAATCACTAAACCAGCATGTGAACAACACTTACGTCAATACCGTAGTACTTTTCATACATTTAGTTACAACTACACAAAATATTAATCATCAACCCGAAGATCAAAAACGCATAGGATTAATACTATATTTTGAGTACTGTATGTGAATAGCGTTATGGTAGTGACGTTAAGTGTTGTTTGTATGCTGTTTTAGTGATTGTCCTGACGAAGAGATGAGTACGTTTTGAAACTGGTAAACAAAAATCTTGGGTGAGTGATTATATTCTAATATTTTGTATAAATGACTCACCAAAAGCTTGCTTGAAATATAAAAAAAATACTACTTACAATAAAAATACTACTTAATTTATATATCCAAAAATTGGTATGTATAGCTACAATAATTAAGTAATGATAGATCATGTTTGTTTTTAATTAAATATAAAACATCTGTCAGTTTATATAAATAAATACAATGTGATATTTTTCTGTAAGTATACAATATTATGGTTGATTATTAATTTTTGATAGTAGCAAAAATAAATATGTGATAAAATTTTTGTTTTATTTAGTTAATAGCGCTTGCATTAGGAAATTACAGTTCAACAAAATTAAATAATTTTTCCTCAAGGGTAACTAATATTAAACAAACAAACAAATTAGTATATTTATTAAACGAATTCATTTTATACATAAATCAATAGATATTATTAATAAATTTGTGACATAAAATAATACAATTTGGATATAAAAATAATAATAACATATTTTTTTAGTAAGCGGTTTTAAAAAATAAAACCGCACGCCAGCCCTGCATTTTGTAACGTTGATATTAAAACCTCGTATTAAACACCTTTAAAAATTAATTCAATTTTTTGCAACACACAATGAGGAACATTTTCTTAACTTTGGTGAAAAATTTGATATTTCAACTTGAATAGGGTAATTACTTTTGAATCAAACAATGATAATAATAATAAAAAAATATTATTCAAATCTTTAAATTTGTTTGTTTTGTATTTAATAAAAAAGTAATCTATAATTTTTAACACTTCGTATTGATGACTACAATTTCTTTCAATATAAATAAAAAAAATATGTTCGTTGGTTAAAAATATTGATATTACGATTTAAAAAAAATCTAATGACATTCATTGAGTGTTCTTCGTTGATTAAAAATAACTACCATTAAATACTTTCCCCAGGGATAGGTAGAGAAAATAGAACGCCAACCTGCTTCGCAATCTTCCTCTTCCGCATTCACACATCTCCTCATACATACTCACCGATTATTCCAACTCCTAACCTGACCACTTTTAAGTCATTGAAATATTTGACGTTACCAATTTTTCATCGGTCTTCCCCTACTTCTATGAAAAATCACATTTTTGTCATGAATTTTTATTACCTTTCTTCTGTCAGTCTCCGTAATGTACGTAGGTAGGTCAGCACGCTCGGCTACCGTGCTGAGGGTCCCGAGTTCGATTCGCGAGGGGGGGAGGGACTTAAAAAAAACATCAGTGATTTTTCACCCTAATATTTAATATTACCCTTAACTGGTGCCTGAAGCGGAGGGCTCATCACTTTTTCTTCTTAAAATTGCGGAGCTTCGTCTGTAATGGGTTAAATCCATTTTGTTGTTTGGCAGTGCTTGCCGTGTAAGAGTTTTATAACCCGCTCAGTCACTGTCCACACTTTACATCTTCCTCATTAACCTTCCGCGTTGGTGCGTGAACTTAAGACTCACCAAGAAATTACTCAAAGTGAGAAAATTAAGTTTAAGTTCGCAATTAGGAAATGCATTTCGTCTTAATACTTCTCTCAATCCTAAATTAGTATTTTATTATTTAAAAAATCTCCGTTTTATACTTTTAACAACAAACTTTATGTTCAGGTTCTTATCGAGCCCCAAATGGTGTAAAGGGCACCGCATTAGATCGAAAAAGTGTTTATCAAGCAGTTAAGTGATCACTTAATCTAGCCTATGACGATCATTAGCTCTGTAAATACCCAGACACCCATATTCTGCTTAATCTAATGGAAATATCCAATTATGTCTTAGAGATCTTTTTTTTTTAAGTAAGAGAAATATTTTTGTTTTCATAATTTACACAAATATTTCCATTTCATACTATTTCTGTGAGCCTAAGCGGCTCATTATTAGAAATAGGTATCAAATTGTGATAGAGTGAGTTCGAACCGAGAAACTCTGACTTTTGACCTAAGATCCGAAAAACCGTGACACTAACCACGGGACCACAACCCGACACGTATATGTCTAGAATGTGGAATTCCAACATTAAAGATTCGACGTAGGTCTTACATATCACTCAAAAGCGAGTCAATTAATATTCATAAGGCGAATTTTTCGAAATAATGATATTTTTATATGCTCAATTTGCGAGCGATAAAATCAATCATATTAGTGGTGGCCGACTCGGAGACCAGAGGCCGACCTCCGCGTATTGCGGTGATTAATGTTCCTGGCTCTCGGCCAGGGTCCTCGGCTGGGAGCGCCTCTCTCGGAAGGGTCCACCTGTCTCCGGAATGAGGTCTTCATCACGCCCACCGCAAGCAAATGTGCAATAAATTACTGCGCATTGTTTGCGATAACAACGCCCCTGCGCTCAAACGAGTGACAGACATTTTTATGAAAAATGAACCTAACGTATAAGAAAATTAGCTTTTATAAAATTTCAATGAAAATTTAAGTTTTTTTGTAACTTTTAAAGTTCACTTCCACTACGTCCCAAAAGTGATACAGCATTTTTAGTGTGTCCAAATTTAATGTGGTAATTTTTATGCAGCTTTAAATATTTTTGTAAATGAAAACCATTGTGAAACCCATCATGACAATGATGAAAATTGAAAGTAGATCAGACACCGTTGCCACAAAAAAAGCGCCTAGAGTGTCAGAAATCAAGACTCTAAGAACCAAATCAGGCAAGAGTCTTCGAGATAGAATAAGAAATGCCAGGATCAGGGAAATATGCGAGATCGAAGATGTCGTTAGATGAAGGCAACGAAAGTGACAATGGTATGCGCATGTGAGGAGAATGGAACCATCCAGACTCCCCCACATCGCACTGTACGGCCAACCCCATGGTAGACGACTCCCGGGCAGACCACCAAAGAGATGGGTCGATAGCTGGGAATCGACATCGCAGGAGGCTAATGCCTCTTAAAAACATGCCACAAGGCCTACAACTAGATGAAGAAGAAGAAGAAGAAAACCATTGTCATCTTTCTGTTATGGTAATATAAAACTCACTTTATAATTTATCGTTCACTTTGAGTAATACCATTTAAAAACACTACTCCATGACTACCGGTTTCCGAATAACTATTTCATCATCGGGTCAAATTTAGACTACATTATTATTACACAAAGTGGACGATGAATCATAAGGAGAGTGTTAGATTTTGATCTGACCAGATTATTTTATTCTCAACATTTTTACATCTCCACATAGAAGAACTATCATAGGCTGGATAAGTGATCACTTTACACACGTGTAACATTCACTTTTTTACCCATGTTTGACAAACATGCCACTCATTTTTTTGGAACTTACACATATATCATAAATTTCATGTCTCTTCATGTCAGCATCTACGATTGATTTAAGAAAACTGTTAACTGAGCAGAGCCCCTTTATTATTACCACCGTAACATTGTATGTTGAGATGTCAAAATATAAAAATAAGTGCCCAGGAAGCAGTCCAAAAAACGTTGGAAGTACTAGGCTGGGAAGTTTACCCCACCTCTCGTATTCACTAGATATAATATTTTTAGATTACCACTTGATTCCTTCAATGCAACATGGACTGTTTGAATAGCTCATCGGTTCCTACAAAGAAGTTCAAAATTGGATTGAAAAAAGACCAGGATTTTTTCCAGCACGGATCCCGTGCTTTGACTAAAAGATGGGCGAAAAAAGTTATTTCGGTTAGTTTATGATTTCCAACATTTTGAGTTTGTCCAAATAGGTACTTGTTCACAAAATCTGGATTATCTGCAATTACAGGAGTTATTTACATATTATTTTTTGACAATTTAAATTGGTTCATACATATAGAAATTCCAATAATTTGAGTAGTGTGGTTGTCAATAATGGTTAGAATTGGTGAATGTTACACGTGTGTAAAGTGATCACTTAAACCAGCCTTTGACGGTCGTCAGCCCCGTAAATGCCCAGACTTCCATATTCTTCTTCATCTTTGATGAGATGTAAAAAAATAATATGAATTTATTCTTCCTTTTGATATCGAAAAAAATGGTTCAATTAAGCAAAAAAAACAAATATATGTATATTATGTATACACAATAAATATATATAAATTTCTAACGAAGAGTAAATATTATTTATGCGAGTTGGTATATCCCATAACATTGACAAGTTTCCCTCCGAGTAAGAACAGGATTCCAGTGCTTCCATTCAGGAATATGTGTGTTTTTATTTTTTTTATATGCGATCCTCGTGCTTTTACGACAAAACCCCTTGAGCCCCGAGCCAGAATAATTTACAGGATTATAAAAAAGGAAGACGTTTACGGAAGTAAACGCTGGTCGCGTGTACCCATTAATTGTTAATAACGGAGTGCGTTCGATTTATGGATCAATTTTAGTCTCGAGCCTCTTAGTAAGAGAAGTATACTACTTCCAGTGTAAAGATGTCGCTTGGGAAACATAAAAATTAATTTGGAAATATAGTAAGCTCATTAAAATACTCTTCTCACCATTTTATTTAAAGAAATAATGCAAGACTGAGATAAGCATTATCGATATAATTAAGAAAGGTGTGTTGAAATAGTTTGGACATTTTTTTTTTAGATGGGAGTTGCATTATTATTTACCTTGATGGAATTAAATTCAACTCATGATATACAAGGTATATGATTAATCATATGACAAAGTTCATAACAGTCTGATGATGTTAGTTACGACGAAACCTGGTCGCTAGTTAAATGAAATTAATGTGGAAAAAAATACAAAGTTGATATTTTATTCCAATACATATAAATTCACCATCAGTCATCTATGTCGGATTCAGAATTTTTGTACATAGCATAGAATAGCGATATGTAGATATGATGATAGAAAGTGATCACTTAACCAGCCTAAGGTAAATACCCATCTTCTTCATTTATGTTGAGATATATTTTTTCCTTATTTTGTGTGATCATTTTTGACAAATTGTGGTAGGTGGTCAGCACTACGTCTGAGCTCATACGACTATACATGTCATTTTTGAGATTGTTGAACAACATCGCGCCGTAGTACTTGCGGCCAGTTGTCGCATAACGACCAGTATTTTACATTATTTACGTGTCACAAGAAAAATTGAGATGTTCTGAACGGGTTATACATTCCGAGGGTGTTCAAGTGAGTGGCATTAACCCATATTTACAAACGAAAAAATACTATTTTACACTATTAAAAAAATACTGTGTGGTATTCGTACATCGAGGAATATTGGTACAACGCATTAAAATTTTAAGTTGACATGTTTTATCATGATGAAGATTTTTTTTTAAACATGCCGTATAATTTAATTGCATTTATTACTTACTTATTAGTTTTTTTTATTTGTCATCTATAAGACAAATACCCTAACCACATATAAAAAAATTGGCACACACAATTGAGTAATACATACTTTATTATCCTATTCTCATATTTTCACATTGAAAATAAAAATAATATGAAATATTTCACATTAAGAATAAAAAAAAAAAAATAGTAAATCTTTATTGGCGTCACTAAATAAAATCATACATTTGGAAGAAAACCGTCATTTTAATTGTGATTGTTTTAAAAAGAAATGCTTTTTGTGGCCAAATACAAAAGATAAGGCGAATACAATATTGATTTTTACATCTTTTACCATTCCTACTTAGCAAAAATTTTAATTTAGTAAAATAATTTTTATTACTATTAAGACTATCTTGATATATTTAAAAATCAAACATTTTTGAAATACCTGCCTAATAGTTTCAAGATTTTTTATTGTTTTTTTACAGTTTAGAGTTCATTGATTAAATTTATCAAACAAACAATAAACAGTATTTAACCATATATTTAAAAAAAATACAAATGTAAATAATTTAGAACGAAACGTGTAGGTATGATACATTGGTAGCCAATATACGTTAACATTAGCAAGTATACTATTTTGTATTCCGACCTCGTACTTCATATTCCGACCTCAAAAAAAATAAATTTAAGGAAGAGAAAATTGCTAAAATCTTGATTGTTTTTGCATGATCAATCGATAAGAAAACTATTTAAAGTAAAATCTATTTAAAATATCGTTTTGGCGGAGTTGCCAAAATCATATCATATGTATGTACCTAGAAGTGAAATAAAATTATTGTAAACTGCATTTTACTATTTTTATTATAACAAAAATGAGATAAAAATGTTTTGTTAGTAATGTCTGTTTGATTTTTTAAAAGTAAGAAAAAAAATCACAAAATTCATAAAATTATTTATACAAATAATTTGATCTGACCTTTCATCTGAACATCCTCGCTGTACTATTCCTACATCAAAAGTAATCAACCTTGTTTTAAGATAAAAATGATTTACGATTGTTTTCTACGTTTTTTATAAAAACAAGTCAGAAGCACGCGCGTGCCGAAAGTATTCGTATTTATTACTTTTATAACCAGAGTTTGGGAAATTTGAACTTACCATATAATGGCAGACCCAATCAGTCTGGCGCATACTTCGATTAATGTAAGCCATAAATCAAAAGCAAATATTACTGTAAAAAATCCATTTCAGTTTGCATGAAGTCTTTTGTTTTAAAAAAGAATAACATATGCAAAAATTATATTTGTATTGTTATTGCAAATATTCAAGAGCAATTATGCCAAATTATATACATCTTAATCCAAGAAAAAACAAAATGAAAAATAATAAAAATAAATATTAATCACCCACAAACAAACAATTATTAATAAGCGTAAATCCCTTTCATAGCATAAGAGCTTATTCTCTTTATTGGAGTTAACTGCGTAATTAATTTTAAGATTGCAAATTAGAAATGTCTGGAAAATTAATTAAATTGTTTAAAAAAACTATTGTCATTATATTAAATATTAAAAATAAATTATGTCACAGGGTAATCGAAAATTTCGTCAAAAGAGTGAATGTTTGTCAACATACTCTAGGTAGCCATTTGGGGAAATTGTATTCCACACGTAACCTCCGTATTATGTGTTGAAATTAAAACATCTTTTGAAGTTGAAATATAATATTTCATCTATAAAGTAAAATGGATGTCTGTTTTAGGGCGTTTTTATTACAGCAAAATATGAAATCAAAGCTAAAAGTACCACATTTTTTTTGTAAATTTAAATATGCAAATATTTTATAATAGGTAGGTATATGTCCTACAACATATGTAAGTATAGATAAGATAAACCACTTAATTTTAAAAAATATACCAAAACTAAAATGCGGCGCTTTTGTCGAAAATTTATTGAAATTCATATAAATCATTGAAAATATCCATAATTACACCATAAAACATATCCCCGAGGACTCATTTACACAAAAAGGACGCCCAGGATTTAACTATTCCTTCCAAATTCACTTTGCATTGATCGTTTATCGAGGTACGGCATCTTGGAGAATTTAGAGCCATATATCACGCAAACCTTGTGTGATTATGGAAGAAGCAAGAATGGGAGATACCATCTCGGTTTTGCTGTTAATGATAGGTGAAAATTGTTTCGTCTAAATCTTAGAGGTGGCCGTTTGCCCCGAGGAAGTGTAGGGCAAGGATAGCTATGAATAAAATAATAATGTTTTGAATATCCCATGTTACCTGTTACGCGTGCCATGCATTGTAAAATTATTAGTTTTTATTTTTCGCTTTTAAAACCGTTTTTATTTTACCAGTAAGCTATTGGTAAAAAATATACATGTTTATTTTCACTTGATAGTTAACGCCTATTGTAATTATAAGGTTATATCCACACCTTTAATAGCTACGTATTTTCAAGGCTGTCTCAAAACTTTTGATTTCAATATGTAAAATCCATTCCGGCTCGATAAATAATGATCTTTATTTTTAACCATAGTTATTACGTTGAATATTAATATGTACAAAAATACAATACATGGTTGGAATCAATTTTTGAGACCAATACATTTCAAATTATATTCCATAGTATACGAGCTTAATTGTATTTCCAGTTGCTGATTGTATTAAACAGATTAGATTAGATATATGAGACAGTAATGAAAATTAATATTTAGGCCTTTTGGTTTGTTTTTAAGAGGGATTAAAAATCCGGTGATGTCGATTCACAGCTGTCAATCCCTCTCTTTGGTGGTCTACCCAGAAGTCATCTGTTTTGGGGTTGGCTGTGCAGTGCAATGGGGGAGTCTGAATGGTTCCATTCTCTTCACATGCGCAAAAAAAAAATAATCGGCAATAATGGTAAACTCGTCAATTTAACTTCTCTAATTTAACTTTATAACACTTTTTATGTCAATTTTGTCATTTGTGATTCCCTGATTATTGTATTGTTATGTGTTTGCGTGTGTTTATTATATTATATACCTACCTAATTGCTCTGATGTGAAAATAATCCTACTGGCGATTACTCATAAATATTTTCTTAAATAAATACCGTATGTGTAATGACTTTACATTACTTAAATATTTGAGTTTAATATTAACTGCATGAATGGTAATTAAAAAAATATATATTGTACATAACATTAAATGAAATGCTTTCATGCAAAATTATTTGCCTGAGATTTTTTTCTACAGATTGCTATTAAACATTATTCAAATTGCAATTTGGAGTTTTATGTAATAATCTTTCAAAAATATATATTTCCTTAAAAATGGGTTGATATTTTTTTCATAAAACGTTACATAATTCAGTAGATTTCATTCACTCCTTTACCTCTAGGCATAGATTCGATCGCTTATCTCAATTGAAGTAAAAAATGGACCAAAATAATAAAACGCCTTTGTTTCGTTTTATTTATTGACAGGTCGGTGTAGTTACTTCACAGCCAAAGGGCACGAGATGTCAATAAAGTCCCCGTATGGAAACATAAGGGTGGACCGAATTCTCAGTAAAGGGTTGTTAATGGTAGGTACTATGCGGTAAGGGTACAACATCTAAAAAACGCAGCCTTATGGAAAAGAAAAAGGCACTTCGTCAATAATAAAAGATATGCAATTTCAATCTTTTATTGATGTGACGTGTCTCATAAAAATGGTTAAATTTTAATGTATTATTTTTAAAAAATTATATATTTAAATCCAGCTCGTTTTGTTTTGAACCTATTTTATTAATTAAATTTTAGTAAAATAATTTGAGTATTTGGATGGTATTATAAAACAACTATCAAGTTATTTTGATTTTGAATATCACTATTAAAATTTAATTTACAATAATGCTTTTTAGATGTCAATAATAAAATAAGAAGAACAGTCAATAAAGTATACTTGTGTGTTTAAAAGTGGTGTATTTTTATAAATCACACTAAGCTCTTTCAATATTTAATAGTGTTGATATTTTATGTTATAATATTACAAAATTAAAAGGTTTCTAAGATCCTGTTCGACGATAAATTATTTACAGTTTCTAAAATTAGTTGAACTAATTTTTAGACAAAATATATGTTTATGTTTAAAAACATTTGAATTTGCTGATTCATCCTTTCCAAAAAATAATTTTTTAAACAAAAATGCTACAGTTATATATATTTTTAATTCTGCTTATCCGTGCGTTGATATCGTTTTTATGTATGTACTCAATGGGTATTTTCACGCGTAGTAAGGTTAAGGTATTAATCATGAAATTCAGGACATTTCTTTCACTTTCTAACTTTTCTCGGCAAAATACTATAAACGCCATGGTAAATACTATTCAAAAGAATATACATATAAACGTATTTTATGAACAACATTTTGAGTGTGTCCAAATACTTGTTCACAAAATCTGGATTATCTCCAATTACAGGAGTTATCTTCATATTATTTTTTGATATCTCATCAAAGATAAAGAAGAATATGGAAGTCTGGGCATTTACGGGGCTTACGACCGTCATAGGCTGGTTTGAGTGATCACTTTACACACGTGTAACATTCACCAATTCTACCCATTATGGACAACCACACTACTCAAATTCTTGGAAGTTCTATATATATGAACCAATTTAGAAACCTTGTTCATGAATCACTAGAACTTCACTAGAGACATCTATTGGTGAGATGTAAAGAAGCTTTTTACTAAGCAGAAACTCTTATATTAGTATGTGAGATCCGAATCCTGGATTATAATCACACACATGAGAAACGCCAGAAAATACCATTTTCATTTTTATTATTAAGCTTAAAATGCCCAGACTTCCATATTCTTCTTCATCTTTGATGAGATATCAAAAAATAATATGAAGATAACTCCTGTAATTGGAGATAATCCAGATTTTGTGAACAAGTATTTGGACACACTCAAAATGTTGTAAATAAATTATCTGGTCAAATTATAAGCTTAATAATAAAAATGAAAATGGTATTTTCTGGCGTTTCTCATGTGTGTGATTATAATCCAGGATTCGGATCTCACATACTAATATAAGAGTTTCTGCTTAGTAAAAAGCTTCTTTACATCTCACCAATAGATGTCTCTAGTGAAGTTCTAGTGATTCATGAACAAGGTTTCTAAATTGGTTCATATATATAGAACTTCCAAGAATTTGAGTAGTGTGGTTGTCCATAATGGGTAGAATTGGTGAATGTTACACGTGTGTAAAGTGATCACTCAAACCAGCCTATGACGGTCGTAAGCCCCGTAAATGCCAAGACTTCCATATTCTTCTTCATCTTTGATGAGATATCAAAAAATAGTATTTTATGAAAAAAAACGTATAATTTGGAGCGATCGTTGAAGTGTTTTTGATCGTTCCAAAATATACATTTTTTGCATATCACGTGTATATTGATTTTGAGTAGATTTTCCTAAATAAAATAATACTTAACTGGCATTTACGATGTTTTGAATTAATATGTCCGCCTCCGTAGTGTAATGGTCAGCATGCTCGCCTACCGTTTTGGAGGTCCCGGGTTCGATTCCCAGGGGGGTCATATAAATATAAGTGATTTTTTCACTCTAATATTTATTCAATATTACACTGGACTGGTACCTGAAGTGGAGGGCTGATCACCTTTCCTTCATGTGTAATTGATCGAGATAGCACTGCGTTTATATGAAGCAGTGCCCTATGCACCATTGGGGTGCGGTAAGGGATTTATTATTATTATATACGTCACGAAATCTAAAACGTCACATTTATACCAGCCTAATAGACAAATTGTACGTTTTAAAATCCATATAATACTTTATTTGTAATAATAAAAACTTTGCAAATAGGATTATACATTTACTGAAAAAAATCTCGTTTTGAACGTCGCGTACTCCATACTTAAAAATTTACATAAAATAATACTAGAACCCCAAACGTGTTGCTTCAATTTAAACATTCAACCTATATAAATGAAGCATTTCTACTGATTCTCTACTAACCCATTTTTTTACTACACTCGACTAAACCTTAAGGGGAATATTTAATTCTATGCTGATGAGAGAAATAAAACCTTGGATTTGATTTATTTCGCTTTATATCCATTCGGTCATATAGTGTTCTAATGATAGGAACGTTTTTTGTGATAAAATCTATTAGAAAAAAAACTTTCCGAACTTCACAGGAATTTATACTGTCTTCATTACGAATTGCCTCACTTTTATAGGCAGCTAATTTTGGGCCATCAAATACAAATTTGATGTAAACTAGATCTTGTAATAATAGCGTAATGATTTATTTATTACGGGCACGAAGTCTTATTCCTTTCAAAGTCCACCGCGAATTTACATTTTGAATACGAAAAAAATTGGTTTGAATACATTTTATATACGAAATATTTAAATTCAATAATTGAATAGTGTTGTTGTACGCCTTAATGTCTTATTTCTTTGAAACTCTAGAGCAAATTTGAATTTTGCAGGTAGTAAAGCATTTTACATAAACTTAAAATTGAATAATAGCAAAGTAATAACAATATATCAATAACAAAGAGTTTATTTGGGTAAAGCAAAGAACATATTTTTGCATAAATAGTATATTTTTATAATGGTATTGATTAAAAGATATAAAAAATAAATGATCATTTATATTTGGAAATTATTATTAAATTCTAAAACTAAATATTTTCCAGGATTCTTTATTTTTTAAATGGTATATTTTTCAATAAATACAGCTTTGTAATTTTCGTCAAACAATGTTTTTTTTATGATCATTTCATAATAAAATAATCATATTACTAAAAACAAGCTTTACGTAATAAAATGTTACCGTTTACCTCCAATCACGATCTCATTTGTAGAAATGTAATTGCGGTTTTTTGTTGTACGAATATAAATAGTACAAACATCATGAAAACATAAAAGAAGAACATTTTGGAGGTCTGAGCATGTAGAGGATTTGTCTGTTAAAGTCTGGTTTAAGTGATCACATTATACACTATTCTACCCATGATTGACAACCACACTACTCAAGATTATGCTTGAATTGAAAACATCTCGCGCTTGCTAATGGAAGCATAAACATAGCGTGTTGTTGATTGTGAATGGGAATTATAATAGAAGCAGAGGAAGACTAAGGAAAACATGAAAATATTTTTCAAATACTTGAAAGTGGCAGGTCAGGAGTGGGAATAATCACCGAGTAAGTATGAGGATATGCATGGATGTGGAAGAGGCGAAGATTATTTGGTAAGAAAGATTGATGCGGCGTTCTATTCGATCGTTCGATTCGATGATTAATTACTTGGCTAGTTTTAATATAAATAAAAACACAGGGTATTAATAACACCTTTTGAGTAGTTCTTGAGAATCAAATGTAAAAAATAAGACTTATTTAAATTGTTCATTTCCGTGGCTGGCATTCCTGAGTCCGGCCGTCGCGTTTGACATATCGGGTGTATGAAGTTATTGAACTATCGGCTACTAATGCTGGCCGACTATTGGGCACTTTGGAGATTCGTCTCGGCTAGTTGGCCGTCTAATTTGGAGCGTTTTGGGCCTTTGGAGGCCATTCCGCCGCGGGCGAGCGCGCCACCCCATCCGTCGATACATAGTTAGGCGCTCTGATATATGGCCGAGATGGTAAAGAGGATCATTTTACCATATATCCCGTTGTAATTAGCCCCTGAGCGACAGATTTTGTGAATTATCGAAGGGCCATACATCACACGGCATTATTTTATGGACTCTTAAAGAAAATGGATTCTTAGACCTCTTTCTTCCATACTTTCGTCGACTCTAACCGAAAGGTTTCGCGGAACTGAATCATCTTTGTAACCCACAGTCAGCCGTTAAGCTTTCGTTTGATTAATCTTTGGTAAATTTGCCCGAGGTTTGCTCATTAACCTTATACAGTGCACTAAGTTGATTCGTTTCAGTCTTCTATAGGTTACATTATTGGATGCGAACTCAAAGTATCCGGTGTCGATAATAATTAACATTTTGACCATATACATCTGCTTTTGTTTTCTTTTTTGGCTTTGCGTCTCAAACACACTTTGCCACACTAAAATGTTTTACCATTAAACCTTGTTAATTAAATAAATTATACGGCAATCCGCATAACAAATCATTTATTAATTAAAATGTCTTCTTCTTCTTCTTCTGTCTTGTGACATATTTTAAGAGGGGTTAGCCTCCATCGATGTCGATTCCCAGCTATCGATCCATCTTTTTGGTGGTCTGCCCGTTAGTCGTCTACCTTAGGGTTGGCTGTATGGTGCAATGTGAGGGAGTCTGAATGGTTCCATTCTCCTCACATGCTCATACCATTGTATCCTTCGTTGCATTTCCCAATTTCGCATATTTCACTTATCCTGTTTTTCCTTAATTAAAATGTCCTTGTCTTAAAGTGTAAGTAAATTTTAAAGCAAATTATGTTATATTTAAATGAAATATCGATTCTAAAAATGCATGCAAGGTAAATTTATAGTCAATCATAATTTAAAACTTTGTTTACAACTGTCAGAAATGTAACATATCTATAAGCTTTCAATGTGCATATTTTTAGATTTTATAAATTTATGATTTAGTCAAGCATATTTTTTACCCTTTTCCGCGTATAATAATGAAAAAATCATTGCAACGTATCAAAACAGTGATCATATCAATTGTTATTTACATGAAAGCAAGAATAGTCTTGTGCTTCAGGTACCGGTCCAGGGTAATATTAAATAAATATGAGATTGAAAATTCAGTTCTTATTATTTTGACCCCTCAGAAAAATAAACCTTCAGTACGGTAGCCAATTGCGTTTTAAACTACCACACTAAGGCAAAAATAACCAATACACAATTATAATTTAAAATAAGATTTTTTACATCCAGTCAAGTGTGGTGATAGTTTTTAATGTTTAAAAATATATTTGTTAATATTCATATTTATTTGCGCTTTTTACGGAAATAATTTTATTCTCATTCCGGGAGACATTTTTAGTTTATTTTAGAATGAAAATACATTTTTTTGAAGGTATTATTACTGAAAGCTCTAATTGTTGGATAAATAAAAGATTTTTTTTGTTTTTTTTTAACCGTGAAAAAAAAATATCTTAAAAATATGACAAAAAACACCCTTAGCATAATACTTGAACCTTTCCTTTTAAAAAGGCAGATCTAAATTTAACTGGACCAAACAATCGACTTAGTTTTGATTACAAACGCATCAGCGTGTATTAGTGATATTGCATTCACCAAATCGTCAATCCGTATATTTTGTTTGCAGTGCCAAGATGAATGAGGAAATTCGGGCATATAATTTAAATTGCAGTGATATTTCATTTCCAACTGTCAATACAAATAATACTGCCGTCAATTCGAAACGCGGACCCTAAGAGAGTTGAACAAAATATTTTGATGCTTGGGCGCCTACCGATCGGGTCGGCCAATTAATTCTACCAAAATACGGCACAAAAAATACAAAGACGTATTTCTTCCGCAATCTCCACAGTCCACAACAAACCGATCTAGTCATTAACCCGTCTTAACGTTTCTCTATCAAATCGTATTAACCTTTGTTGTCCTGTAAAAATTTACTCAAAAAAACTGGTTTATTTACCCTATCATTTTGGAACATCGCTTTCAGCTACAAGAGTTGCGCCGATTAATCTAAAGAATAAAAAACCTTCCTTTATTTAGATTTTTTTTAGTCCTTTCTGTGCTTAAATAAAGCTTTGGCATTGATGAAGACATCTTTTTGTACGAATGCTCTATTCACAATAATGGGTATAGAAGTTTGTTTTGTCAGAAGAAGCACTTATCTTGTATCTTATAACGTCAAATTGCTAGCGGCTCATGCTATGGGAATATTTTTTATAACGTTTTGTTATTTTTCTTTCTTGTTTTTTACCTTAAAGGGCTATTTTAAAATAGTAAAAAGTAATTCTAGCACTTCCACATTTATCAAATTTATAAATACATGACGTTTTGAATCTCCATATGTCTTCATGAGATAAAATTCGTATCTCAATATTCACAAATCCCTTTAAAACTTGACCTTACATAAAATTGAAACTTTACACAACAATACATGGAATACATTAAAATATTTTATATTTAAACATGGATGTTGTTTGTTTTTCCATATTATTTGGGATACTTGAACACTTATTAGATTTTTTTAATAAAATTTCAAATTTACAGTATTCGTAAATCCTTTTTAAAATTGACCTCTGAACGGAAACTCCATACAAAAATACGATATTAGTAAAACCGTGTATCCATTCTGATTTTAAAATCAGTTCTTATACACGGGTCCAAAGCAACGGTAATTTACTTAGTAATTTAATTATTTTACCTAGATGTGGGTTGGATACAAGGGATGAAAACCAGTAAATATTTTTTTTAACATGGACTTTGATTTACAAAGGTAAATTTTAAAGTTAATTCAATAAGTTCAATAAATTCCACTTCTCTTTTAGAATAGCCTTTATTAGTTAATAGTTCGGGTGTGAAGAGGGGTCGAAGAAAAAATAATATAAAAATTTTATGGAGGTAACACATATATTTTTTTTTGCATAACCTGAAAATCCTGACATAAGAACTAAAAAAAATCAAATCAATAAATATCAACTCTCATAATCACAATTATTTTAAATTGAAAATGAAATTCTAGTCAAGCCCTAGAACTGTTTGTTGAAATATGACCAGAATCACATTTTCTGCTCATTACATATTCAAACACCATCCAACTATTTGGGCCAAACAAAAGACGTGCCCCATAAATCCTTAGAGCCTCTTTGTTAATGAGAAACTTCCTCCTTTTCAATTGAAGGCTTCCAAAGATGATGTTAAGATATTTAACATCATTTGTAACGCTATAAAATAAATAAATAAAAAATGTTCATTCATTCCTAACGAATGCTCACGCTATTGTGTTTAGAAACTGAGCATTTATCAAGCCCACTGAGAGCCGTACGAAGCTCAAATTGTTTAATAATGAAGACGTTTCATATTTGTTAGAAGCTGAAGGTTTAATGAGGGAACGAAAGAGTTCATTTTCTGTCCGATTTGAAATATGTGCATCGATTTTTCTGCATTTAACGAGACAAACGAAATTGTTAAAGGAATGTATTAATTTACAGTGAATTCTTCACGATTTTATAAAAATATTTTATCTATGTATTGGTAAAGACTTTATTAAATATGTTTTATATGTTCAATAGAGTCTTGTATTGTAATCAAAATAAAATGAAAACATTTGAATTCACATTAAATATTTATTCGACAAAGTTAATGCCGAATCAATAAATAGTATAGTAGTCCAGTGTATGAATAAATTTCTTGAAGAAATTTTTATTGGTTGTCGATATTCCTACTCTTACTTAGGAATCCTTAAAAATGTTCAAACCTTACACAAAAACATACTGCTTATTATTGCACATCTCTTCAATAATTTTCTGAATTTTTTGTTGTTTTTCCATCCCAAACCTAATACAATAAATTTCATACCATAATTTGTGTTTTCAAATAAAATATCTCAAAGCAGGAGTTATTTCTAGTTAAATATAAATCGTAGTCGTACAGGAAAAAATGACCAACTAACAAAACGTAAAATGTTCTGGAGGGCCATTTCAGTCACTTTTGCTTGGCAAGAAAATAAACATCAATGCAGTTAGTCATTTTCAACAAACCGATATATTGTACTTCTAAGTTTAAAATCACTTTGGGATATTTTTAGGGTAACATTAAGCTAGAAAGATATCAAATAGTCAATAATCACGTTTTTGTAAAAAAAATGCACTTGGTCACTTTCTTCTGTATGACTACGAAATATTAACTAATATTTGGTATCGTAGAATACTCGTCAAGAGAAAAAAAGAAATGGTAAGAAAAAACATAAATGTTATACTTTTAAAAATCTAAATTATTAAAGTGTTTTTTAATTGATAAGTACAAAAAAAACGCATATTAAGTATCGTAAAATTACAGCATATGATAAAGTCTTCCCACACAACAAATGTTCTCTCTTTCATCACACTTGAATGAAGATGTTTTCATTATCATTATCAAGTGACATCTCTGTGGTTTCTTGTAAGATCTGTTGTTATTATTCCCTCACAATAAACCATTCTCTGCCTCCCTTTTGGAACCATCCATCACCTTAACCGTGAGGTGACAAACCCTTCACTGATGTCATATCTCACCGTGTCACATGTTCCATCGGCGCCTTTATTATGGATATTAATGTAATGTTTTGTGTATAGAATTTATTTATATTCTTGATTAAATGAGAAAAAATTATAAAAATAAAGAGGGGAAATAACGAATAAGATGAAATTTAGAAGAAATTCTTCATGTAACGTAATATAAAAGCTAATGATATATTATAGCAGTATATGTTAAAAGGTAAAAGTTACGGAGATAAAAATTGTGTATTCCTAAGCCGTCATATAAAGACAATTTAAGAATTTCCATTGCATCTCTATGCTATTATGCAAATACACATTTAAGCCGAATAGCACATAATATTACCTTCTTTAATTAGATGCTCATATTAGCTCTTCGGGGTTCGATTCCCAGGGCGGAGTAAAATAAATATTAGTGATTTTTTCACGTTAATGTTCTGTAGGTGCTGGTACCTGAAGCGGAGGGCTGATCACCTTTATTTTATGTGTTAACGATCAAGATAACACTGCGTGTTTATAACGCAGTGCCCTATGCACCATTTGGGTGCGGATAAAGGTTTGAAAAAGAAAATATTAGCTATGTTTTCTAAATAGAGAATTTATCACATTCACATACGTATGTTACATTATTGTCGACTTAACGACAAACGAATTTACGAAACATGTGTCAAAATATATTTTAAGAAATATTGCTATTTATCAAGCAAATAGTATATTAAATTAATAAAAATAGATATTAACACAAAGTGACTACAAAATTAGCGAATTTATAAATGAAAAAATCACTAATATTTTGCAATATTAAGACAAAAATGCGTAAAATTCTCAACCAGGAGACCATGAATGTATGAAGGTGTGAAGGTGGAAAAAGAACACTTTGCTCGCTTCCCAATTTGTTAGGTCGACGCGTACAAATAGCGCTGTGGGTAAAGGACACCTCGGAGTTGCAGCATGCAGTGCGGAGCCTTAATAATGTCGGCAAATTCGCTTTAACTTAACTGATGGCTACAAGGAAATCTTTAGCTCAAGTGCCCTTAAATATTCCTGACCTCTGCTCCGGAGAGGAATCGCTTTATCGTCCTGTCAACGGCTGTCAGCGGCGACCCTCATTTGAAGAACAACTCCAAAGAATTAACATGTTGCAGTTTGAAATTCATTTCATGAAAATAGCCCCTATTTACGATACCAAAAATGGGTTATCTTAGGTAAATTTCCAAATCAATTGTGTCCAAATCTTTTTCTACTTCTTCTGCTTGGCTTTGTGGCCTATTTTTATAAGAGATTAGCCTCCTGCGATGTCGATTCCCAGCTCCACATCGAAGTTATTTTTACATGTTGATATCTCAACGTAGATGGGTAGAATGATAAATATTGCACGTGTGTAAAGTGATCATATAATCAGCCCTTGGCAGGTCATACCCTCTGTAAATATACTTCCATATGTCATACCCTCTGTAAATGACTTCCATATTCTTATTTTTTATTTTTCTTCTTCTTCTTCTGCTTGGTATAGGTCTTGTGGCCTGTTTTAAAGAGGCATTAGCCTCCTGCGATGTCGATTCCCAGCTGTCGATCCATCTCTTTGGTGGTCTTTCCGGGAGTTGACTACCTTAGGGTTGGCCGCACAGTGCAATATGGGGGAGTCTGGATGGTTCCATTATCCTCACATGTGCATACCATTGTCTTCTTCGTTGCCTTCCTCACTTAACGACATCTTAAAACATGATCCATCTCGCATATTTCCTTATCCTGTTGTTCCTTATTCTATCTTGTAGACTCTTGCCAGATATACATACTTCTTAGAGTCTTTATTTCTGACACTCTAAGCGCGTTTTTCAGTGACTACGGTGTTTGCTCTGCATCCGTCCATAGTGTCCAAATCCTTGTTCACAAATCTGGGTCCCACTCACTAAGGAGTTATATATTTAAAATAAAGGTCTCTGCTTAGCAAAAATCTTATTCAAATTAACCAAAGATACTACCGAAAACACTTACTTGAAATGTGACTCTCATGACGTGTGAATTATATGATATATAATTAACAAAAAGAATATAGGGTAGTCGTCAATCATGGATAAATAGGTTAATGTGTCACATGTATAAAGTGATGATTTTAACCAGCCCACGACGCGTCGTAAGCCCTATAAATACTTACACATTCATATTCTTCCTCATCTTTGTTAAGATGTTAAAATTTAAAAACAATTAACATAATTATTGGTTAAAACATATCATGATTTTGAAAAAAAATCTGCTTATAAAACTTACTGATTTCAACCATAAATATTACTGAAGAAGTAGTACAAGTAAGATCTCTTCAATAGCATAAATGTAACTTCCAAAATTTGAGTTTGTCAATCATGAGAAGGATGATAAATGTTGCATGTGTATAAAGTAATTACTTTAAACAATCTTTTACAGGTTTTAATCCTTGTAAATACTTTAACTTTTTAATTTAATTTATGTTGAGATATCAATAAAAAAACGCCATAAAAATACTAACATATAATACATCAATGCACGATGCAAAAATCAATTGATATAAATAATGCTTTTATATTCATTTTACAAAAAAAAAAAACTTGTATTAAATGTTAAATTAATATATGTTTCTAACAATCATTTCAATGTGTGCTCTATTTTGATCGACTTTTAGGCCGCTATTAGCCATTAAGTGAATTTTATCTGCACTCAAAAGCTAGATAAAAATATGGCATTATATTTTTTTTTCATCTACTGAATTATATGTCTACTACAAGTCAACGTGTGGGATATCAATATAAAAAAATCCACAGTCTTCCTTATGCAAGAACCATTAAAAGGGAAATAAAAAGACGATTTCATTTCTTAGAGGGTGACCACTATTATTATATTAGAAACAAATATATAAAATGGCATTATAAACATTTCTAATGGAGGCCCATTCAAGATATTTCAGACCAAATGATAGGCCCTTACTCATTTTACCGCTATACCTACCCTTTCCAAGGAATGCGATATTTTATTTTTAATATTCAGGTATCCACCCCTATATCACTTATTGTTCGGAAGGTTGAACTGGGGTAAATGTGATATCTTATTTTGATATTTGCGAAATCGTTACATCAATTTGCCAATCTTTTAACTGTGGTAAATATATCTCACAACGAAACGGAAGTTTTATTTTTTTTGTTTACGCTTATTAGTTTATATATTTAACATACCAAGGCTAAAATTAAAGTGAAAATAAAATACTGTAAAAACCTAGTGTAGATAACTTTCATTTTACTGTATTCAGAAAAATGAATCACATAATCGATAATTTTAATTTTTGTATAATTAACGTCTTATAACTTTGTCATCGATAACCTGTTTCAAAGCGTTAAAATTTATAGAAATAATATTTCACAGAAAAGTTAACATGAAGTTATTAATCTTTCTTTTTTAGGTGTAAAATCATAATTAGTTAAATTTTTATTTTGAATAATTGAATTATTTAATTACAACATTTTGAGTGTGTCCAAATACTTGTTCACAAAATCTGGATTATCTCCAATTACAGGAGTTATTTTCATATTATTTTTTGACATCTCATCAAAGATGAAGAAGAATATGGAAGTCTGGGCATTTACGGGGCTTACGACCGTCATAGGCTGGTTTAAGTGATCACTTTACACACGTGTAACATTCACCAATTCTACCCATTATTGACAACCACACTACTCAAATTCTTGAAAGTTCTTTATATATGAACCAATTTAGAAACCTTGTTCATAAATCACTAGAACTTCACTAGAGACATCTATTGGTGAGATGTAAAGAAGCTTTTTATTAAGCAGAAACTCTTATATTAGTAATAACTCCTGTAATTGGAGATAATCCAGATTTTGTGAACAAGTATTTGGACACACTCAAAATGTTGTAAATAAATTATCTGGTCAAATTATAAGCTTAATAATAAAAATGAAAATGGTATTTTCTGGCGTTTCTCATGTGTGTGATTATAATCCAGGATTCGGATCTCACATACTAATATAAGAGTTTCTGCTTAGTAAAAAGCTTCTTTACATCTCACCAATAGATGTCTCTAGTGAAGTTCTAGTGATTTATGAACAAGGTTTCTAAATTGGTTCATATATAAAGAACTTTCAAGAATTTGAGTAGTGTGGTTGTCAATAATGGGTAGAATTGGTGAATGTTACACGTGTGTAAACTGATCACTTAAACCAGCCTATGACGGTCGTAAGCCCCGTAAATGCCCAGACTTCCATATTCTTCTTCATCTTTGATGAGATGTCAAAAAATAATATGAATTATTTAATGTTTTGATATTTTCATTGCAAGAAAATGAATGCCCTGCTTGTTATACATTCAAATATTTGAATATTCATTTTGTAAATTTTTCTGTTAGTGTGATATTTTTGTATATTATTTCGAGAAATAAAAATACTTTGTGTTCTGATCCACTCACATTGAGTGTGAGTGGATGTGAGTGGATGTGAGTGGATCAGAACACAAAGTATTTTTATTTCTCGAAATAATATATCAATATGATCCACAACGTTAATGCTTTCAATATTCAAAACATGATATTTTTCAACTATTTTGTACTTTATCTTAACAATTTTTAAAATATTTTACAAATAACGACATTTATTTATTTTTAAATAAGTTCACTTACAAACACACGAAACAATAAAGAGTTGCCTGTATAGGGATTTATCACTTTTTTTATTATTTCAAAATATAAAGTACTTAATAATATCAATTATTAAAAAGAAAAATTATAATAAAAATAATTTAATACGATCATTAATGTTTCTAATGATTTTAAAATAAAATTTATTAAATTTTAAATTCAATTTCAAAATACAAGTTATTACGTATTTTGACTTCCATACAATTTCCATCCGAAACAAATTTCAATTATTCATTGAAGTATATTAGGAACGGAGCACCTTGATGTTTGAATGAAAATAATGGGATGTGAAAAGGATAAATAAAAAAAGGAATGATCAAACAAACCTGTGTTTACGATGGTCATCTAATAAAGTGTCCCCAAAACAAAAAGGAGGAGAGCAGACAAAAAATAAATAATATTACATTAAGGTTCAATTAATCTTACACGGGACCACAGTTTGACGGGTCCCATAGATTTATGACCGTCTAATTGGTCTGATAGTTTCAATCCTTCTTGAAATGACATACTGCTCCATATACTTTATTAATGGAATTTTTAGCTTTTGGGTTGATAATAAAAAGAACGATTGACGTATTATTAAAGTAATTTCTTTACAGAATTTTACGTGTATACAAACGTTTATTTTTTTAAATATCCATAAATAGAACAAATGTCCCAGTTTACAACTGCATATCATAAAAAAACTCATGGCAATTCATTCAAAAATGACATTCGACCTTTGGATAGCAGTATTATAGGATTAGAAGAAAAAGTATTGCATATTTTGTTATAAAATAGCACGAAAGATAATTTTATCTGCATTACTAAGTTAAGGCTATTGCAATAAGTCCTAAGTAGTATTACAAAGTATTCCTTTCAAATAAATGTCTAAAGTTTGATTACAAAATATTAATTCTTTGTTTTATTTTACAGTTTCAATACAGCGCTGTAATTAAGTTATTCCATTATTAGTGCCTAGGATGATAAACATGTTGGAAATTCCGTTAATTTATTTGGTGATCGATGAGAAAGATACAAATTGGAGAGTATCCATGTTTGAACATCGTACATCCCTGTCACTAAACGGCTTCGTAGCCATGCTTTTACACAATTTCAGGAGAAAACCACTAGAAAATAAAGATCTTCTACGCAGATAAGCTTGGAACAAGGTGTCCAACAAATCGTTCGAACAAAGATTGATAATATGGACTTACATACCAATTCATTGTCGTTTCGTAATTGTGTGCTTTTTGGTTGTCAATTAATTTGTTAGTGTGAAGATCTTCCGATGGTGTTTAATTAACACCCACATAGATTAAATTGTTGACAACTTAATTGATAGCAT